>NC_037682.1:63805184-64013387 GCF_003255815.1 Theropithecus gelada | reverse complement strand
GGTGAAACCCCGTCTCTACTAAAAAATACAAAAAGCTAGCCGGGCGAGGTGGCGGGCGCCTGTAGTCCCAGCTACTCGGGAGGCTGAGGCAGGAGAATGGCATGAACCCGGGAGGCGGAGCTTGCAGTGAGCTGAGATCCGGCCACTGCACTCCAGCCTGGGCGACAGAGCGAGACTCCGTCTCAAAAAAAATAAAATAAAATAAAATAAATAAATAAATAAATAAATAAAATGTCTTATCTGAAATTCCTTGAGGAACAGAGTTCCATCAAAGCCAATCTAAAAGACTTATGTAGAAATAGTTATGCTTCCTGTACTTTATGCAAATAATCAGGCCAAGTATATGACTAAAGTCTATTTTGCAAACAATTAAATCCTATCATAATTTGCTTTTTTAACAAAAATGAGGACTGGAGAGTGAGAAATTATGTTTCAAAACACCATGCATTTGTCAATAAATTCTAAAGTCATTAGTGTTTAAGTTTTTGCCTATATTTTTAGGCCAACCCTGCTTGTTCCTGTGAGCCAACCAGCAATCTCCAGCTGCAGCTCAGAAAGAAGAAGGGGATGGGTAATATAAAAATCTGGATCAATATTCTAGTTCTGAGCAATTATCCTGCAAATCCTGCCAGGTGATGGGAATAAATAGGATGCCCATCAATCGGAGGTTTCCTTTTTTGGAAAGTAAGAGCTAACCAAAGCCAAGCACCATGCACCCAAATCCCAGCTTACATAACTATAGCCACCAATTATCTGGGTATGTCACAAGACATCTTTTTCTCTCCCTTGTTGAAGGAGGACTCAATTCTGCGGCTTCATCTTCCTTAGCATTTGGCTTCTGATAAGGAGTCCATGCAGCCCTCCCTAGATACGTGTTTGTTCTAAATTCAATTCGAAGCTTCGGGTCAAAGGCCCAGGAAAGAAAACTGGATCTAAGGGATTCAGAGGCAGATAATAACAGAGGTTAAAAGGCACAGTGCGGCCGGGCATGGTGGCTCATGCCTGTAATCCCAGCACTTTGGGAGGCCGAGGTGGGTGGATCACGAGGACAGGAGATCAGGACCATCCTGACAAACACGGTGAAACCCTATCTCTACTAAAAATACAAAAATTAGCCAGGCATGGTGGCACACACCTGTAATCCCAGCTACTTGGGAGGTTAAGGCAGGAGAATCACTTGAACCGGGAGGCAGAGGTTGCAATGAGCCAAGATCGTGCCACTGCACTCCAGCCTGGGCGACACAGTAAGACTCCATCGCAAAAAAAAAAAAAAAAAAATACAAAAATCAGCTGGGCATAGTGGTGCTTGCCTGTAATCCCAGCTACTAAGGAGACTGAGGCAGGAGAATCACTTGAACCAGGGAGTTGGAGGTTGCAGTGAGCTGAGATCGCGCCACTGCACTCCAGCCTGGCAACAGAGCAAGACTCTGTCTCAAAAAAACCCAAAAAAACAAAAAAGGCACAGTGCGTGCAGGTGAGCATGGCTAATTCCTGCTGATCAAGCCAAGCCTCCCATTTCATGGACGAAAGTCATGCTAGTATCTGCGGCATAAATGAGGTCTAGGGAACTCCAAGACTACTGACTGTAGTGGGGATAGAGACATAGGTAAGAATGGATCATTCCTATTCTCTCTCTCTCTTTTTTTTTTTTTTTTTCCCCAAGATGGAGTCTTACTCTGTTGCCCAGACTGGAGTGCAGTGGTGTGATCTTGGTTCACTGCAACCTCCACCTCCCGGGTCCAAGTGATTCTCTTGCCTCAGCCTCCCGAGTAGCTGGGACTACAGGCCTGCGCCACTACACCCAGCTAATTTTTGTATTTTCAGTAAAGATGGGGTTTCACCATGTTGGCCAGGCTGGTCTCAAACCCCTGACCTTGTGATCTGTCCACCTCAGCCTCCCAATGTGCTGGAATTACAGGTGTGAGCCACTGCACCTGGCTGATAATTCCTATTCTCCAGGCACTCCCTGCTTCATGGGTGCAAGCCGCTGTGGCACCCATGGCGGCACCTGCCAAAGTCACCAGGACTCGGGGATGCAAGGACAGAAGAGGGAAAGAGGACGCTCTTCCTTCTCTCCCTCTTTCTAGCAGATACCCCTGGTATCTGCTAGAAAGAAATAGGAGTCAGGGATGCCTTCTCCCCTCTTTCTAGATGGGTAGCCATTCATCTTCACTGTGTACCCCTTTTGAATGCATCCTGAGCCCCTGGGACTCCTTTAAAAAGCACCTTTTTTTCCCCTTTCTTCTCCACTGTCCTCTCTTCACTAATAGGTAATTGTGTCTCCGTACTATAGGACACTCCCCTCAGATGCATCCTTCTAACTGGAAGGAGTTAATTTCCCAAACCTTCAGCTGGTTGGCTTAGGATTAGGCTCAGGCAAGGGAACCCAAAAGCCTGACATGCTGGCAAAAGCATAAAGTTTTTTTTTTTTTTTTTACCAGTCGGGCTTTTGGCTTCCCTCTCCCTGTGCAAACTGGTAAAAGGCCTTGGGATTTTAAGCTGTCCTTACCCTCCCTTGTTTCGTTTTAATACGTGTTTTCTAATAACCTGCTTTTTCTCTTCTTGCCTTCAGGCCATCAAACTCCAAATGGTCATGCAACCGGAGCCTCAGACGATGGCCCCTTCGGCCAGGAACCCTTAGATAGGCTTCTGAGGGAGCTCCGACTGCCATTTCCCAGAACACCAGCCCTTCTCAGCAGGAGGCAATTTAGATCAGTCTTCATTCTTACCCTTATCCTTCTTCTAACAGCAGTTAGATGTACTTCTTGAGAGCTGGGAATGAGACAGCCAAGTGTAAAGGTGTCCCCATAGAACCTCTGACAAACTCACACGCTGGGAGGAATGTGCACTGGGGTGGAGCCTCAGGAAGTTCCTGCAGAGGAGCCTGGCCCCTCCTCTTCCAGGGTGGAATCTGGGATTCAATCTGCGAGGTGGGAAGTGTGTATTAGCGAGACTCTCACTCTGCTGAGGGTCCCTATTTCCCCCCCCTTTTTTTTTTGCCCAATAAATTCCATTTTTCTCACCCTTCGAAGTGTCTGCGAGCCTAATGTTTCATGGCCGGGTGACAAGGACCCCGTCTTTAGCTGAACCCAGGAGAAACTCCTACAACATTACTATCCAGCAATTTCTCTTTTTTTTTTTTTTTTTTTTTGAGACAGAGTCTCACTCTGTCAACCCAGGCTGGACTGCAGTGGTACAGTCATAGCCCACTGCAGCCTCTACCTCCTGAGCTGAAGAGATCCTCCTGTCTCAGCCTCCTGCATAGCTGGGACTACAGGCACGGACCACCACACCTGACTAATTTTTTGTATTTTTTTTTGTAGAGACAGGGTTTCACCATGTTGCCCAGACTGTTCTAGAATCCTGGGCTCAAGTGATCCACCTGCCATAGCCTCCCAAAGTGCTGAAATTACAGGTATAAGCCACCATGCTTGGCTTCCAACCAATATTTTAAAGTTCATGATGGGAATGGAGTTTGTCTCAGATAATAGAATTTTATGGAGCCACATGCCAAATTCCTTAGAATACTTTCCCTCACAAACACACCCCACAGAAACTCAGAATCATACCCTCAATTTTCATCCCCCCTCATGCCCATTTACAATTAATCCCTGTTCTCACTTCTAGCCCCAGGCAGCTACTACCCTACTTTCTGCCTTTATAAATTTGTCTTTCCTGCACATTTCATGTAAGTGAAATCAACCACATGAAGCCTCTTAGGTCTGGCTTCTTTCACTTAGCATAATGTTTTTGAGGCTCATCCACGACATAGCAAGTGTCATCATGATTCATTGCTGCACAGTCTTCTACTGTATGGATTCACCACATTTTGTCTATTCATTCACCAGTTGCTAAAAATTTAGGTTATTGCCAGCTTGGGGCTATTATGTATAGTGATACATAATATGATACATCATACTTACATGCATAAATGATGCATCATATTTACATACATATTCATATTTAAGTTTTGTTATGCTTGTTTTCATTTCTCCTGAGCAGACACCTGGGAGTGGAATTTTGGGTTGTATGGCAGTTTTACATTTAACTTTTAGAGAAACTGCCACACTGTTTTCCAAAGGGCTGTGCCATTTTACGTCCCCACCAGCACCGTGTGAGGGTTCCCATTTCTCCACATCCTTGCCGACACTTGTTATTGCCTGTCTTATTATTATTGCCATTCTAGTAGGTATAAAATGGTATATCACTGTGGTTTTAATTTCCATTTTTCTAATGATTAGTAATGTTGAGCATCTTTTCGTGTAACTATTCATAATTTGTGTATCGTCTTTAATGAAATATTTGTTCATTTCTTTTGCCCATTATTTGATTGGGTTGTCTGCCTTCTTATTACTGAGTTGTAAGTGTTCTTTGTATTTTATGGATAGGGATCCTTTATCAGATATGTTTTGGAAATATTTCCCTCCAGTCTGTTGCTTGTCTTTTAATTTTCTTAAGGGTGTCTTTTAAAGTGCAAGAGTTTTGAATTTTGTGTTAATGTCCGATTATTAGCTTTTGCATTGATCAACTATGCTTTTGGTTCAAAAAAAGAAATCAGTGGTCTGGCAGAGGTGTTTCACGCCTGTAATCCCAGCACTTTAGGAGGTCAAGGTAGGTGAATGAATCACTTGAGTGTAGCAGTTCAAGACCCATCTTGAACCTGGGCAACATGGCAAAACCCATCTCTACAAAAAAATACAAAAAATTTGCCCAGCATGGTGGCATGTGCTTGTAGTCCCAGCTACTTGGGAGGCTAAGGTTGGGGGATCATTTGATCCCAGGAGGTCAAGACTGCAGTGAGCCATGATTGTGCCACTGCACTCCAGCCTGAGCAACAGAAGGAGACCCTGTCTCAAAAAATAAAAATAATAAATAATAATAAATTGAAACAAATGAAGGGCAAAAAGGGCATCAATTGGCCTTGTTTACAAGACTAGCCAGGGCGGTCATTGGTGGATTGCTCCACTTTTCATATTGATGTAGTTACTTGTATATGTATAGAGAGTTGGTCCTCCTTCTTACTAGGATCTAACCAAAAAATTAAATTTGTAACTATGACCATGCCAGAAACAGAAACTAACGAGAAAATAACAAAGCCTTTTTAGTCATCATTAAGTCTGTTGCAAACCTTGTGATTCTCCTCTCCTTCCAAGTATGTGATAGGATTATGTTTTCCTGGCTTTCTTGAATTTAGACATGCTCATGACTTGATTTGGCCACAGAAACAAGTGATGGGTGGAAATTTGAAGAGCCTTATGGAATTTGCCAAGTTCCCTCTTCCTGCTTCATGGAAGATGGAGCCTCCATCAGCATGGGTACTTGAGTGAGAAGCAGAACCCACTGGCTGCTAATGTAGTCCAGGAATGAGAAATGAACAGAATCCCCCCTGACAACCCACATTCAACATTGTAGCTTGAGCAAGAAATGAACATGACTTGTGGCCAGACACAGTGACTCATGCCTGTAATCCCAGAATTTTGGGAGGATCACTCCAGCCCAGGAGTTTGAGACAAACCTAGGTAAAATAGTGAGACCCTGTCTCTACTATTGTATATATATAATACATGTCTTATATTTATTAGTTGAGTGTGGAGGCTCACACCTATATTGTCAGCTACTCAGAAGGCTGAGGTAGGAGGATTGTTTGAGTCCAGTAGTTTGAGACCAGCCTGGACAACACTGCAAGACATCCTCTCTACAAAAAATTGAAAAATTAGCCAGGTGTGGTGGCACATGCTTGTAGTTCCAAGTATTTGGGAGGCCGAGGTGGGAGGATCACTTGAGCCCAGGAGGCAGATGTTGCAGTGAGCTGAGATCATGCCGCTGCATTCCAACCTGGGTGAGCGAGTGAGACCCTGCCTCAAAAAAAGAAAAACGCCTGAGCGTGGCTCTAGATTGGAGCTATAGGGAAAAATAAAATTGAGAGCTATGAATGTTTCCTGCCTTAGAAGAATACTTAAGTATCAGGCTAGTTCATAGCAAGCATCAGAGCTGGGAACTAACCCAGTCTAACTAGCTTCAATCAATGAGAATTGGGAAACAAAACAGCCACATTCCCATTCATACCTGAATAATTCTCAAGACACATGTGCGGTGTCTGGTTTATTCAAAGTGGCTGTCAGAGACAAGACCATAGAGCAGGAACCAAATAGTTGGGAGCTGTGGGGCTAAACAGGGCAGGGATGACCAAGTGTCAGAAGGTAAAAGGAGTCAGCTGAGCCGCCAGAGCAGCGTTAGGGCCAGGCTGAGCAGGAGAGGTCAGGCTGCCCAGGGCCCAGCCCCACTCATGGCTGCAGCATAGAACCTCACCACCTCCTCAGTGAGGTTGCCCTGGGCCGGGTCAAACCATATCCAGATGCAGCGGCTGCTCCCTTGGTTGTAGTTGCTGACCGTGTAGGAGTGACTCCAGATTTCACTGCACAGAGCAGTGGGTGTGAGGAAATAGAAATGGAAAGGTAGTCAGGCAGCTGCCACCTGGCACTTGTTAGACCCTGGAGGGAAGAGGAAAGACCTTTAGTCACTGGTCCCAAAAGCGTCTCTGATTCTGCCAGCCCTACGAACCCAAAATGTCACAAACCTGTTCCACACCCACACACCTTCACTTCCAAATCCCTCCTTTCCTGCCCCACCCCAGCCCTTACCTGAGTCCCCAGTTCCAGCCTTTGTGCCAGTTGCTCTTGCAGGTGTAGGAGGTGTGACAGTCTTCCCACCATTGCTCACAGTTCTCTTTGCACAGGGGCACATTCAGTACCTGCTCTTTGAGCCAGCTCTGATCCACCTGGGAGATTTTGGTAGAAAAGAAGGTCTCAGGCTCAAGAATCCCAGCAACCCAGCCCTGAATAGAACTGGAGCTGGGATCGCAGCCTGCAGAGATGCCTGGAAAATTCAGCTCCTCTGCTAGCTCTTGGGTGCCAGGAAGCCATGAGTACCTGCTGGATCCAGGGCCCCAAGTTTGGGGGGCACTCATAAAGGCAGGTGTCCTGGATGAAGTGGCATTTGCAGGCAGGTACCACCTCTCCACAGTGGTTCCAGTTGAATCCACATAGATGGGAAATATTCTTATGGGCTTCCTCGGTGGTGCTAGTGAAGCCTAGGCATTCTTCCTCCAGATACTACACTGGATACGGGAAGACACAGGACTAAGTCCACAGTCAGCACAGCCAGAATATTCCACACGCAGCCTCTCCCCTTTCAATCCTCAATCCCCAACCCAGTGGAAGTCATCCAGGAAGGTCCTTGCTGTTGGTAAACTCGTTGTGGGAGAGGTTTGTCAGAGACTCAGGGAGCCCAGAAGACAGCTCCTGTCTGGAGGTGCAGTCATTACAAAATTCATTAATTCAACTTTTATGGAGATCCTACATACTCTCACCCAGGCACTTTTCTAGAAACTGGGGTTACAAAAATGAGCACCTCAACGGATCACTGCTTTTGAAAACAATTAGGGGAGAAGGATGGGGACTTGCAGTGTTATAGCGTGATCAGATTAGGCCTCATTGATGTCAATGAAAAGAGTCAAGCTCTGTAAAATGTTTGAAGAGATTTATTCTGAGCCAAATATGAGTAACCATGGCCCATGACACAGCCCTCAGGAGGTCTTGAGAACATGTGCCCAAGGTGGTCTGGGGTGCAGCTTGGTTTCATACATTTTAGGGAGGCATGAGACATCAATCAAATGCATTTAAGAAATACATCGGCTGGGCGCAGTGGCTCACGCCCAGCACTTTGGGAGGCCAAGGCAGGCTGATATTGAGGTCAGGAGTTCGAGACCAGCCTGGCCAACATAGTGAAACCCTGTCTCTACTAAAAATACAAAAAAATTAGCTGGGCGTGGTGGCAGGCGCCTGTAATCCTAGCTACTCGGGAGGCTGAGGTAGGAGAATCGCTTGAACCCAGGAGGCAGAGGTTGCTGCGAGCCGAGATCATACCACCACACTCTAGCACGGGCAGCAGAGGGAGACTCCATGTAAAAATAAATAAATAGGCTGGGCGCGGTGGCTCAAGCCTGTAATCCCAGCACTTTGGGAGGCCGAGACAGGCGGGTCACGAGGTCAGGAGATCGAGACCATCCTAGCTAACACGGTGAAACCCCATCTCTACTAAAAATAAATAAATGAATAAAAATAAATAAATAAATAAATAAATCATTGGTTTGGTCCAGGAAGGCGGGACAATTCAAAGTGGGGTGGCAGAGTTTTCAGGCTCTAGGTAAATTTAAACATTTTATGGTTGACAGTTGGTTGAGTTTGTCGAAAGACCTGGGATTGATAGAAAAGAAACGTTCAGGTTGAGAAAAAAAGATTGTGGAGACCAAGGTTCTTTTGAAGTCTTACAGTAGTTGCCGTTAGAGACAATAGATGACAAGTGTTTCCTATTCACATCTGTAAAAGGTGCTACACTTTTAATTAATCTCTTTACAATTGGAAGGGCCTGGAAGAAAAAGATGTAGTTATGTTAACAGAGATTCTTTTTTTTTTTTTTTTTTTTTTTTTTTTTTTTGAGACAGAGTCTCGCTTAGTCGCCCAGGCTGGAGTGCAGTGGCGCGATCTCGGCTCACTGCAAGCTCCGCCTCCCGGGTTCACGCCATTCTCCTGCCTCAGCCTCCCGAGTAGCTGGGACTACAGGCGCCCGCCGCCTCGCCCGGCTAATTTTTTGCATTTTTAGTAGAGACGGGGTTTCACCCTGTTAGCCAGGATGGTCTCGATCTCCTGACCTCGTGATCCGCCCGTCTCGGCCTCCCAAAGTGCTGGGATTACAGGCGTGAGCCACCGCGCCCGGCCTAACAGAGATTCTTTACACATGAAAATTTTCCCCCACAAAGGACAGTTGCAGGGCCATTTCAAGACATGGCAAAGAAACATGTTTTGAGGTAAAAATATTAAAATATTTTGCTTTTCTTCCTTGTCTCATCATGTTATTCCAGAGTCAGGTTGGAAAGTAAGTCACAATATATAGGGTTAAATAAAACCCATCTGATGAGAATTTATGATTTGTAGGGCATGACTCCCCAGACCCCATAGATAGGATTTTTGGCAAGTTAAAAAAAATCATTGGGTTTAGTCCTCACTGAGGTGATAATGATTTGGAGGTGAGAAAGTAAGTTAAATTGTAACCCCAGAAGAGTTCTAAATTACATAAATACTCAATACATACTTACTGAACAAATGAAATCCCGCAGCCTAGAATTTGGTATAAAGTTTGAGAAAAGAAAAATAGCTCAGAGCAGTCTCATGATGTGAGACATGCCCAATTTATCAGGCCCAGAAAGGCATGAGTATGGAACTTCAGTCACATCCTCCCCACCCATGCCCAGAGACAATTGTTTCAAGGTGTTTTGTCCCTGACTACCTGCCTCATCCATTATCTGTTCCTGGAATTTGTGATATAAAAACAATGTATAGCCAATCAATTGCTTATGTTATCTTATTTTAAATTATTGATAAACAACTTAGGAACTATTCCATTTCCTTAAAAACTCACTTGTAACTGCTGTGAATCGAAGTGTATATTCAGGACAATTTGAATCTATGCTCCTTTGTGGCTATCCTCAAGCTTTCTGGACCTCATTACTTAAGGCTGACAAGCTAAATACTAAAATGTGCACTTAAAAAAAATATAAAAGCCCAGGCACAGTGGTTCACACCTATAATCCCAGTACTTTGGAGGCCAAGGCAGGAGGATCACTTGAGTGCAGGAGTTTGAGGTCAACTGGGACAACATAGTGAGACCTCATGTCTAAAAAGAGATAAAAATTAAAAAAATAAAAAATAAAATAATAAGTTAAAGTCAGAGCTGCTTGAGGCATATGGGTTATTTACCTCTTGTTAGTCTGCACTTGGCAGCTGCAGGCTCACTGATTCAAAACAAATGCAAGCAGGGCGGTGACTGCTATCTGCTAATGGAGTCAAAATGAATATTTATATATTGAAATACGTATTACAAATTACTTTTCCTCTGTTTCTTCTTTAGTTATATATGAATATTGATTTTTAAAATAACTGTTTAGCTAAGTTCAGGATATTAAAGGGGTTGTAGCCAAATAATTGTTTTAGGGACACCTCATGTCCAATGGGGTTGAGAGACACAGCCCAAAGTTTTGCTAGATGCATGAACCAAGATGCTTCAGGCGAGGTGTGGTGGCTCACATTTGTAATCCCAGCACTTTGGGAGGCCAAGGTGGGAGGATCCCTTGAGCCCAGGAGTTGGAGACCAGCCTGGGCAACATAGCAAGACCTCTCTCAAAGAAAAAAAAAATGCTTCACACCCAGCCTCATAACTGAGACTCTCCCTTCTTGAGCTGTTTAGGGCTGGCAGAAAAGAAGCCACTATGCACAGTATGCAGTTTCTTCTTTTAGATCTTTGGAGGAGTCATTCCCAGTCTAAATCCCTAAATCAAGCAACCCCAGGATGGGTCTCTCCAACTTCATTTCCCAGGCTCTCCTCTGGGCCTGCTTCCTTATTTGTGTAATGCGGAAACTCAACAACCAAGAGGGTGAGCTGTTGACATTGTACCGACATTTGACACATAGTATCTGTGAAATAAGTAGCCACACATATTAATGCAAACTGAAGGGCTCCTCTGGTGGGTCTGTCAGAGGTGTTTCAACCAAAGCAATTCCATCTTGAATAGGGTCTGGGTAAAATGAGGCTGAGACCTACTGGGCTGCATTCCTAGGAGGTGTGGCATTCCAAGTGACAGGATGAGCTAGGAGGTGAGCACAAGATAACAGGTCACAAAGACCTTGCTCATAAAACAGCATGTGGTAAAGAAGCCAGCCCAAACCCACCAAAACCAAGATGGCGACCAAAGTGACCTCTCGTTGTCCTCATCACTCATTATATGCTAATTATAATGTATTAGCATGCTAAAAGACACTCCACCAGTGCTGTGATTACAGAAGCCACAGCAACATCAGGAAGTTACCTAAATGGTCTAAAAAGGAGAGGAACCCTCAGTTACAGGAATTGGCCACTGCTTCCTTTGAAAGCTCATTAATCATCCACCCCTTGTTTAGCATATAATCAAGAAGTAACAACAAGCATCCTTAGTGGAGCAGCTCAAGTCACTGCCCTGCCTATGGAGTAGCCATTCTGTATTCCTTTACCTTCTTAATAAGCTTGCTTTCACTTTACTCTATGGACTCACCCCGAATTCTTTCTTGTGTGAGATCCAAGAACCTTCTCTTGGGGTCTGGATCTGGATCGCTTTCTGGTAACATCTTCCTGTCGAACCCTAAGGAGACACCCAACCCAAAGGAAATAGACTACAGCACCAATGGTCTATCTTTGGGTAAGTGGCGGGGTACCCAGGTAAAGAATGGTATTGGGTTAGAGGCTCAACTTAGGGGAGTTAAAGTCTCTCCTAAGACAGAGTGGGTTAAAGGCCCCTCTTAATAGAAGGCAAAGACACTTGACTGAACTTGGGTTTGAGGCCCAACTCAGGAGTATTAGAGTCCCTTCTAAGATTTAGGGGGTTGGCCGGGCGCGGTGGCTCAAGCCTGTAATCCCAGCACTTTGGGAGGCCGAGACGGGCGGATCACAAGGTCAGGAGATCGAGACCATCCTGGCTAACACGGTGAAACCCCGTCTCTACTAAAAAATACAAAAAACTAGCCGGGCGAGGTGGCGGGCGCCTGTAGTCCCAGCTACTCGGGAGGCTGAGGCAGGAGAATGGCATAAACCCAGGAGGCAGAGCTTGCAGCGAGCTGAGATCCGGCCACTGCACTCCAGTCTGGGCGACAGAGCGAGACTCCGTCTCAAAAAAAAAAAAAAAAAAAAAAGATTTAGGGGGTTAAAAGCCCCTCTCAGAGTAAAGTTCCTCTTGGCTAAGAATGGATTTAGCACCATGGGATATTAATTACTATTCTCTTTGGATTAATCTACCTTTCACTCTTTGCTGATGACTATGGGTGACAGAATTGTGCATGTACAGGATCTTGGGACATGAGAGCTTTTTGATCCCCAAACGGGGACACTTAAGAGCTGAGGCAACTCCTGGAAAAGATCCCTTCTTAACCAACGAGCGGTTGCCTGAACTTTTGATTCAGTGTCAGTGGGATAGGTGGGTCTTTCTCTGGCCTTCCTGAGCTCTTCACTTTCCCCACCCTACCACAGGAAAGTTTTGGTTAATGAGAAAAAAGACTTCTGAAGCTAGCCTTAAGCTGTAGCAAATCTGGGTGTGCTTTGTGTGTCTTTCTATATTGTTCTGCCATAAAGAGGGGTACCTTAGGATAGAATGCAGGCCTACTGTTACCAGGGGTCCTTGCTCCTGGAGCTCCCAAGATGGCGGCAAGCCTCTTGTTCTCTCACCTGGGGTTCTTGGCCTCACTGATTCCAAGGAATGGAATCTTGGGCCATGCAGTGAGTGTTATAACTCTATTATTGGCCGTGGGTCGCAGAAGAGAACCGTGGAACCCAGCAACTAGCGTTCAGCTCGATCAGGACGAACCCAGGCACTTAACTATGTAGGAACAATGGCAAGCCTTTAGCCCAATCCAGAGTGGCAATGGGTGCCTCACTGGATCAGGAGCACAGTGCACACCCTGCCAGATCTGGAGGGGTGGAAGTCAGCGAGGGGTCTGCGACGGCGGCAAACAGCAGTGATGGACGGCAAGTGAAAGCTCAGCTCAAGCCTTAACAAACATGTACCAGAAGAGTGTGCAGTTGCAAGATTTAATAGAGTGAAAACAGAGCTCCCATACAAAGGGAGGGGACCCAAAGAGGGTAGCCGTTGCCAGCTCAGATACCTGGTTTTATATCCTGATTATTGTCCCTCCCACTGTGCTCTCTCCTGTTTTTGCCTAATTAACATTTTAGTGAGCTCTCTTTACTACCTGATTGGTTGGGTGTAAGCTAAATTGCAAGCCCCATGTTTAAAGGTGGATGCAGTCACCTTCCCAGCTAGGCTTAGGGATTCTTAGTAGGCCTAGGAAATCGAGCTAGTCCTGTCTCTCACTACAACACCTGTAAGCCCGCTGTTCAAAATGGCCGAGTAAACTGATCAGTTATAAACTTTGCTGAAGGTCCCTGAAAAGCTTGATGAAATTTGTCTTTCTTTTTTTTTTTTTTTTGAGACGGAGTCTCGCTCTGTCACCCAGGCTGGAGTGCAGTGGCCGGATCTCTGCTCACTGCAAGCTCCGCCTCCCGGGTTTACGCCATTCTCCTGGCTCAGCCTCCCGAGTAGCTGGGACTACAGGCGCTCGCCACCTCGCCCTGGCTAGTTTTTTGTACTTTTTAGTAGAGACGGGGTTTCACCGTGTTAGCCAGGATGGTGTCTTTCTTTTTTTTTTTTTTTTTTTTTGTTTTGTGAGACGGAGTCTAGCTCTGTCGCCCAGGCTGGAGTGCAGTGGCCAGATCTCGGCTCACTGCAAGCTCCGCCTCCCGGGTTCACGCCATTCTCCTGCCTCAGCCTCCGGAGTAGCTGGGACTACAGGCGCCCGCCACCACGCCCGGCTAGTTTTTTGTATCTTTTAGTAGAGACGGGGTTTCATCCTGTTAGCCAGGATGGTCTCGATCTCCTGACCTCGTGATCCGCCCGTCTCGGCCTCCCAAAGTGCTGGGATTACAGGCTTGAGCCACCGCGCCCGGCCTGAAATTTGTCTTTCGTCTTATTTTATGTCCTTGGGAGCTTCACCTTGTAACCATGTGGCGATACTTTCTCTTTGTTTCTACCATCCAGCAGACAGGAGTTTGGAGTCCATGCCATTGTTAGTCCTAAAAATTATCTTGATTAGATAAAAGCCTTTGCAAGCTCAAAGTTGGCGACTCTGTCTCCTTCTGGGAAGAGCAATGGAGACTGCCCAGAGCTGTAGTTCAGTAGCAAAGACTTTGTCTTTTCACAATGGCAGCCCAGGCTCAGGGTTCAATTCCCAACTTAGGGAATGAGTCCTTTCTAGTTTGATATCTGTCAAACATCTGTTGATTTTCTTTCCCTCCACAAACTGTCGTGAATTTTTTTTCTCTGAGTACCTGGGAGTTTGTCTTTGGTAAAGTTTAGAAGCCAGAAATATTGGTAGTTTGGCATGGCTGAAGTCGGGTAATAAGAGATATTAAAGGATTTTTATTTTTAAGAGCGCTATGGTTAAAAGAGTCAGCTTAATTAAAATAGGATATTCAAACTCTAACAGCGTGGGACTCCACAGGAAAAACAGGAGGTGCCAGAGACATCATTTTGGAAAAAAAAAAAAAAACACCCTGTTTTCCTCTTGGAACCCCAGGAATTGAAAGTTGACGAATTCCTCTCACAATGTAAGGCTCTGTGGTATCAGAAACTACATCGTATTATGAGAGAGCTTTGGTGTGTAATAACTAGGTAGGAAATATACTTTAAGGAATGGCCAATGGAAATTATGGGTGAATACTTAGCTCTTTGCACATTTAGATTAGAGAAGCATGCTCTTGGCCACTTCAAAGGTATGGAAATACCCTCTTATCTCCCACTGAGAGATAAGACTTCCAGGAAAGATGGGCTGATTTCCCCTTTTTGGCGGGGCGGGGGGAGTTGATCCAGGATCTGGTATAAAATGGGACCCTTATTTTGGGGGATCTGTCTTGCCTTCCAGTTTGCCTGCTTGTTAGGCTGTAGAAACTGCATGCTTTCCTGACCTTGTTACCCCAAGGACTCCACCCTAAAGTCAGTAATGCAGTTAAGAAACTTGCAAATGATGGCCTGTTGTGGTGGCTCGCACCTGTAATCCCAGCACTTTGGGAGGCCAAGGCAGGCGGATCACGAGGTCAGGAGATCAAGACCATCCTGGCTAACACGGTGAAACCCCGTCTCCACTAAAAATACAAAAAATTAGCCAGACGTGGTGGCAGGAGCTTGTAGTCCCAGCTACCCGGCAGGCTGAGGCAAGAGAATGGCGTGAACCCGGGAGGTGGAGCTTGCAGTGAGCCGAGATCACGCCATCTCACTCCAGCCAGGGCGACAGAGCAATACTCTGTCTCAGAAAAAAAAAAAAAAGAGAAAATGGCAAATTAAAAAAATAGAGACAAGGTCTCACTATGTTGCCCAGGCTGGTCTTGAACTCCTAGGCTCAAGCAATCCTCTTGCCTTGGCCCCCCAAAGTGCTAGAATTGCAGGCACTGAGCCACCCTACCCAGCTGAGACTTAACATTAAAATGCAGACTTAGGCTGTACACATCAAAAGGTGAAATACAGGACACAAAAGCACTTTGTGTGCAGCCTCTGTAAATCGGCCAGAACCAGCCCATGGTTAACAGGAACTGACCAGGAAGGATAACTTTGTGAGCTGGTCAGCTGTCATGTCAAATCATGAAAAGAGAGTGAAGTCTGGCCATGGCATCAGGCAGTTGAAGCTGAAGTCAGCAGAGGAGTCTTCCATACTCTGTTTTCCAGGACAGGATTCCGCTTAACTCTTAGGAAAAAAGCCTGGTAACAGTAAGGAAGAGGGTATACTGAGGTGTGACCCGCCTCCTGTCTTATCATAGCCAGGAAACTTAGATTTTAAAGTTTTTCTGGGTTCTCCTTGGCCAGGAGGGGTTTGTTCAGTCAGTTCAGGGGTCTTTGGATTTTCTTTTTATTCCACATTTCTTCCTTTCAGCCAAGATCTGCCATAGTCAGCATCAATGGCCAAATTGTTTGTACCATGTCATTGCCAGGACGGTGGGGCTACCTGCTCCAGGTCCATCCAGTCCCTTCGTGGGACCCTTGTGGCCAAGAGACTTATAGCCAATTGAACATCTTGGCCAGACAGGAATAGAGGTGGGCAGGTACTCATCAACCCCTAAGGTCTATCAAGCAACATAAGGGCCAAAAGGTAGGGCTATTAATTTAACTTGTCTGTAAGTTATATGGATTAAGCCAGCATAATTCTGGTTTAGCAGCAGACTTACAGTAGTTGGTTATACATATTATAAAGTTATTTATTTATTTATATTTATTTTTTAGACAGAGTATCCCTCTGTTGCCCAGGCTGGAGTGCAGTGGCATGATCTCGGCTCACTGCAACTTCCGCCTCCTGGCTAATTTTTGTATTTTTAGTAGAGACAGGGCTTTGCCATGTTGGCCAGGCTGGTCTTGAACTCCTGATCTCAAGTGATCTACCCCCATGGGCCTCCGAAAGTGCTGGGATTACAGGCTTGAGCCCCCACGCCTGTCCTATATTACGAGTAATTTAAATGTTATGAAGAAAAGTTTGATGGAGACTATAATTATAACAAAGACTTCAATAGCATCTTTTTTTTTTTTTTTTTTTTTGTGAGATGGAGTCTCACTCTGTCATCCAGGCTGGAGTGCAGTGGCATGATCTCGGTTCACTGCAATCTCCGCCTAGTGGGTTCTCCTGCCTCAGCCTCCCAGGTAGCTGGGATTACAGGCGCCCGCCACCACACCCAGCTAATTTTTTGTATTTTTCAGTAGAGATGGGGTTTCACCATGTTGGCCAGGCTGGTCACAAACTTCTGACCTCAGGTGACCCACCCGCTTCGGCCTCCCAGAGTGTTGAGATTACAGGCGTGAGCTGCCACGCCCAGCTTTCAACAGCATCTTTTTTTTTTTTTTTTTTTTTTTTTTTTTGAGACGGAGTCTTGCTCTGTGCCCCAGGCTGGAGTGCAGTGGCGCGATCTCGGCTCACTGCAAGCTCCGCCCCCCCGGGTTCACGCCATTCTCCTGCCTCAGCCTCCCAAGTAGCTGGGACTACAGGCGCCCACCACCTCGCCCGGCTAATTTTTTCTTGTATTTTTAGTAGAGACGGGGTTTCACCGTGTTAGCCAGGATGGTCTCGATCTCCTGACCTCGTGATCCGCCCGTCTCGGCCTCCCAAAGTGCTGGGATTACAGGCTTGAGCCACCGCGCCCGGCCCCAACAGCATCTTGAAAGGAATTTCTGTTTGGTAGAAAGCCAACTAAACAGATCATTGATAGGATCAGTAGTTTTATTTCTTGTAATCATTTAGCTTGTTTGGAAATTCTTTCTATATGAGTTTCTGTTCTTTTTGTTTTTGTTTTGCTTTGTTTTGTTTTGTTTTTGAGACAGAGTCTTGCTCTATCAGTTTGGAATGCAATTGTGTAATCTAGGCTAACTACAACTTATGCCTCCCAGGCCCAAGTGATCCTCTTGCCTTCGCCTCCCAAACAGCTGGGATTACAGGCATGTGCCACCATGCCTCGTTAATTTTTGTAGTTTTTGTAGAGACAGGGTCTCACCTTGTTGCTCAGGTGGGCCTGAGCTCAAGTGATCCTCTGGCCCCAGCCTCCCAAAGTGCTGGGATTACAGGTATGAGCCACTGTGCCCAGCCCTATATGAGTTTCTACTTCACCTGAAGTGTCAATGTAAGTGCAATAGGTGTTATGAGCCACTGCACAGACTTTTCTTTGTTTGACTAAAAGAAAATCTGAAGCAATTAAATACTTGAGCCAGGTAATTCAATTTGTTGGGCTGTAATTCTTTGTGCAGTGTCTCCAGCTACATGTCCAATAGTGGCAGATAGGTTTGAATATGCTGGTCAGGTTTTGAATTAGACTCCTTCAGTTTTGAATTAGTCTCATTTAAGGAGGTTATCTGAGACGCCTGACTGTGTTTAGAGCTCTCATAATACCACTTAAAAATGGTCTCCCATGGGAGGATTCCTTGACTCCAGGAATTTGAAACCAGCTTGGGGAACATGGTGAACCCCATCTCTATAAAAAATTTAAAAATGAAAATAAAGAAATTAGCAGGGTGTGGTGGTACATGCCTGTAGTCCCAGTTACTTGAGAGGCAGAGGTGGGAGGATGGTTGAGCCCGGGAGGTCGAGGCTGCAGTGAGCCGTGATCGTGCCACTCCACTCCACTCCCCATGACAGAGTGAGACTCTGTCTCAAAAAAAAAAAAAAAAAAAAGGCCTCCCATTGCATCTGAGAGGTCCTGAACCCTACTGTGCATGCAAATAAACTAATTTAGGCATGTCAAATGTTCTGTCAAAAGTTCTCCATTTTGGCCTATAAATCTTTATATTGTTCCAAATTAGCTTTTTTCCAGGATCCAAAATATCCACAAGACTTTTTCTTATAATTCTGAAACATGTAGGTTCCTGATGGCAGCTGGTCTGGGACTGTCTCCTTAGAATCTAGGTTCCCCAGAAGAGCATAAGACATTCCTTCGTGTGCCACTAGAGGGCAAGCATCCTCACCAAACCTGATAGGCCAGATGAGTCAGGCTGAACTGCCCCCAACCTCCCCAACTAGAAACCTGGGGCCAAAAAAGATGGCCTTTGCAGGGTCTGGATGGAGGGAATCAGGGTGAAAAAATGAAGTCCTTGAGATCTCAATTCAAAAGTGGGAGATCTTAGATCGGGGAGAGCTTACGAACCTTCCTCCAAAAGCTAACAGGGAAACAACTGAGCTGTCAATGGCTCTGCCTGGCACCAGTGCATTCACTCACGCTGGGGGGAACCTGAGCTGCTCCATGGATCCTACTCTTGTCTTCAGTTATGTTGGCTTACAATCACAAGATCTGTACATTTGGAAGGGAGAGCTTTATTTCTTTTGTCGGGTTGCAACCTACAAGCTAGGAATTGAAGTGAGGGTAGGACAGGGGTTTTACACTAAATGAGTTGGCTAAACATACATATTTAATAAGTTTTAAGATGATTTCTGAATATTCATGAGAGTTGCACACATGTGTACCAAAAAACATGTTAAATATGTCCCATATTCTCTTCGGGGTGGAGACATTAAAATGTGGTCGAATTAGGCTCTATATGTCAAAAGGTGAAACACAGGACCCAAAGAACTTTGTGTGCTGCCTCTGTAAACCAGCCAGAACTGGTCCATGGTGGAGAGTCATTGATCAGCCAGGAATGTTTTGTAAGCTGATCAGCTGTCATGTCAAAATCGGGAAAGGGAAAGGAGTCTGGCAGTTGGTTGAAGTTGAAATCAGTGAAGGAGTCTCCTGTTCTTGGTTTCCCAGGGCTGGTTTCTATTTAGGTCTTGGGAAAGAAGCCTGGTAACGGNGTCGCAGCATAGAACTTGGCCACCTCCTCATTGGCGTTGCCCTGGGCTGAGTCAAACCACATCTGGATGCAGCGGCCGCTCCCTCCACTGTAGTTACTGACCTTGAAGGAGTGGCTCCAGAGGCCTTCACAAAGGGCGGCTGGAGTGGGGAAGTAGGACTCAAAGGTGCGGCAGAGGGCCCGGGCCGGACACTCATTAATCCCTGAGGGAGGAGAACATAAGACCCTGAGCTTCTGGGCCAGACTGCACCCCTCCCAACCCTAAAGCCCCACTCCCACTCCTCATCTCGTCTCCTCCCGGCCCTCACCTGAGGTCCAATTCCAGCCTTTGTGCCAGTTGCTTTTGCAGGTGTAGGAGGTGCGACAGTCCTCCCACCATCGCTCACAGTCCTCTTTGCACAGGGGCACATTCAGGATGCGCTCTTTGCGCCAGCTCTGGTTGACCTGAATGGGGAGGAGATGGAACGCTCCTGTCAGCCACATATCTCAGTAGCTTTATCCTCGAAGGGGACCAGAGCTGTGGGAGGGGGCAGGGCATCCACCACCCTCAGACCCGAGTTCCTGGACCAAGCCCTCCCTGCAAGTGGCTGGCAGGCTCTGCCCTCTGCTGAGGCTCATGTTTATGGGAATGGCACGCATACCTGCCGGATCCAGGGCCCCAGGTTGGGTGAGCACTCATAGAGACAGGCGTCCTGGATAAAGTGACGCTTGCAGGCGGGCTCCATCTTACCACAGTGGTCCCAGTTAAAGTTGTACAGGCGGGAGGTGTCCTTGTGCAGCTCCTGGCTGGTGTTGGCCGTGCAGCAGGCATTCTTCTTCCAGGGACTGCACTGGGTGGGGAAGACACAGGGCTAAATCTCTCCCCACCACAGCCATCTTCTCCATATTCTGGCTCCTCTGCCCCAGGTAGGTCATCCAGAGGAACACTTCCTGGGGAGGGCCCTTGAAGAGGGTCCTTGAGGAGCCCCCACCTGGGGACAGAGGCAGTTACAGTATTGGTGCTTTTCCTTCGATTTATTCATTTGTTTATTTATTCGAGACAGGATCTTGCTCTGTTGACCAGGCTGGAGTGCAGTGGTGTGACCATAGCTCACTGCAGCCTCAACATCCTGGGCTAAATAATCCTCCCACCTCAGCCTCCCGAGGAGCTGGGATTCAGGCACATGCCACTATGCCTGGCTAATATAAAATATTTTTGTAGAGGTGGGGTGTCACTATGTTGCCTAGGCTGGCGTCAAACTCCTTGGCTCATGTCAGCTTCCAAAAATACTAAGATTATAGGCGTGAGCCACCATGCTTACTTAATTTTGGCTTTTAAGAGAGGGTAATACAGGGGATATAGGAGATGAGGTGGAGCCACTGTCTGGAAGAGTAATTACTAGTAGTACAGCTCTTAACGGTTTAAAAAGTTATTTCATGTTATTAAACTAACTTATTTTTGAGACAGAGTTTCGCTCTTGTTGCCCAGGCTGGAGTGCAGTGGCATGATCTTGGCTCACTGCAACTTCCACTTCCCAGGTTCAAGCAATTCTCCTGCCTCAGCCTCCCAAGTAGCTGGGATTACAGGCACGCATCACCATGCCCAGCTAATTTTGTATTTTTAGTAGAGACGGGGTTTCACCATGTTTGCCAGGTTGGTCTCGAACTCATGACCTCAGGTGATCCACCCGCCTTGGCCTCCCAAAGTGCTGGGATTACAGGCATGAGCCACCACGTCCGGTCTATTTCATGTTATTCAGCTTATTTATATTATTCATTTTGCATCCAGCCAATATTAACTGAGTGCTTATTATACATCAGGCACTGTACTAGGTCCTAGGAATACCACAGTGAAGAAAACCAGTAACATCTCTACCCTCAGGGAGGGTATGGTTTTAGTGGGTGGGTGGGCTGCATATAGAAGGGAGACAAAGAACACTCAGGCATAGAACACCGTAGGTGCAAAGTCCCCAAGGCTTTTGCGCTTTATTCTCTCAACGACCCAGTATGAATCCTTACCCCCATTTTTTTTGTTTTGTTTTGTTTTGTTTTTGAGACAGAGTCTTGCTCTGTGCCCCAGGCTGGAGTGCAGTGGCGTGATCTCAGCTCACTGCAAGCTCTGCCCCCCGGGGTTCATGCCATTCTCCTGCCTCAGCCTCCCGAGTAGCTGGGACTACAGGCGCCTGCCACCACACCCGGCTAGTTTTTTTGTATTTTTTTAGTAGAGACGGGGTTTCACCGTGTTAGCCAGGATGGTCTCGATCTCCTGACCTTGTGATCCGCCCGCCTCGGCCTCCCAAAGTGCTGGGATTACAGGCTTGAGCCACCGTGCCCGGCCCCATTTTTACAGAGTTTAAGTAAGCTACACCCAGGGTAAATAGTGAAGTTAAGATTTAAGGAGGCAGGCAGATCACCTGAGGTTAGGAGTTCGAGACCAGCCTGACCAACATAGAGAAGCCCTGTCTCTACTAAAAATACCCAAAAAATTAGCTGGGCACAGTAGCAGTCGCCTGTAATCTCAGCTACTCAGGAGGCAGAGGCAGGAGAATCACTTGAACCCAGGAGGCAGAGGTTGCAGTGAGCCAAGATCATGCCATTGCACTCCAGCCTGGGCAACAACAGTGAAACTCCATCTCAAAAAAAAAAAAAAAAAAAATTTTTTTTAACTGAGGATAGGGAGGAGAAGAACCTGGCCCAGGTTGTGTGGTGGGTGGAGATCAAGGGGCTGGTCTGGCTCTCCCAGGGTCTGGAGGTCCAGGTGGGGAGACTCTAGATAGATCCTGAGAGTGGTGCAGAATGGAGGAGCTGTAGCCTGCATGTGGGTCTGAACCTAGATTTGACTAAATGTGGAAAAGGCCATCCTAGAAAGGTAAATACAAGGCAGGTAAGATAAGCAGAAATGGTGGAGGTTTCTCTTTGGAAATCACTCTAGGTCAGGACTCAGAAAACCTGAGAAATCATGAATCAATTGCTTAAATTTTCTGGGATGAACCCTCGCACCTAAGGTCAAGTGATGGCAGAGGCGTGACAGGTCTGAGCACCCAGGAGAAACAGTAAAGAAATCCATGGGAGTCGAGCCAGATCTACCCATCTCCCACACCCTGGCCCATGCCCAGTGCGGGCTGACACAGAACATGCTTTCCTGCCGGCCTGACTTCACACTTGCTTTTCCTTGGATGTCCCAAATCCTGGTCTTCCTGCAAGACCCTTGCACATCATGGGTCTTGGGGTTTGGCAGACATGGGTCTTGCCTGTCAGGGTCAAGGGTTGCTGCCTCCAAAAGAGTTACTGAGTACAATGAGAAGAACTCCATTGCTATAGTAGGGGCTCAACAAATATCATCACTCTCATATAGCTCATGGCCTTGAGAATGATAGTCATCTGTCTCTCTCAAAGGTCTACATCCACACCATTTCCTGGCAAGGAGGATGTGCTCTAGAATGTTCTGAAAAGCAAATGAAGTGGTGGGCACAGAGTTTCCGTTTCAGTTTTGGTGGATGAAAGAGGTCAGGAGATGGATGGTGGTGATGGTTGCACAACCACATAAGCATACTTAATACCACTGAACCATACAGTTAAAAATGGCTCAAATGGAAAATGTATGTTATGTATTTGGGTGTTTTTTTTTTTTACTCCCGATTTAAAAATAAGCAAATGGAATGTTGGGAATGACTCAGATGTCATGGGGCTTTCAGACTGTCCTCTCTTCGCTTTAACCCACAGATTGTGTCTCTGCCACAGTCTCTCCCTGCGCTCTGGGAATGTGAACCCTTGTAGGGAGCAGGCCAGGAGACCAGAATAATAAAATATAGGCACTCTCCTGAGCCTGAAGTTCAAATTGGAGCTCATATTCCCCAAGCTGCCTCAGTGGCCTCACCTGTGGCATGGCGGCCCCGGCCGCCCCTCCCCTTCCTTGTCGGCAGCGGCACCCTGGGTTCTGAGGACACTGGACCTGCCATTGCTCATGCCGTCACCCTCTGACCTGTGTGCATGCTGTCCTCCACCAGGCTGCCCTCACCTGGCCATACAGTTCATCCTCGGGACTGGGCTGTGCCTTGTGGTGCTTGGCGTTCATGCAGACATTGAGCAGGTCCATCCTGGCCCGCGCACTCCTGGGCTGGGCACTCCCCGAAGCGGTCACCAAAGCCAGAAGCAGCAGCTGCATCATCTGCCTTGCCATGTCCATCTATTCCTGCCAGAGAGCCACAGTCAGAGGTGGACAAGGCCTGAGGGAGGGGTAGCAGCCACGAGAGTGTGTACTGTCCCCTTCCCAGGCCCAGATCTCTGCCGTCCCCACCCCGCATCCACCACAGGGCAGCTGAGCCAAGACAAGCGCTGCCTGTAGAGGTGAGAGGGAGCCCTTCCCTGACCTGGAGGCAGGACCCCTCCTTCTGCTTCCCACCAACAGCACTCTAGGTTCAGGCTCTGGCACCAGCTTGCTCTGTGATCACTTAGGGAACCACCGCCCTTATGGACTTCCCCTCTTGGATTTCTCCAGTGTTTTATGCAATTCTTTTCAAATTTGCACAAGGAGGAAACACAGGTGGTGGCCTGCTGATGCAAGAGTGAGACTCTAGACAGCCTCAGGCTTCTGCTTCCTCAGCCCGTCCTCTTACCCCAGGGCAGCTGAGGTTTAGATGCCCAGGGAAGCTGAGATGGGGACAGCAAAGGCCATGGAGCTGTCAGCTATTGTTCCTGGTCCCAGAGCAGATGCTGTGGGAGGTAAAGGGATGGGGGCAATCACACCTCACCACTCACCCCTCCTGGGTCTTGGGAAATTACCCAGGCAGAAGCAGGCTCAGAGGTTGGGGGAGGCCAACAGGTCAGTGGCAAATGGAGGAGGGGGCTGAGCAAGAACAGATGGTGGTTGGTCAGTGGAGGCAAAGACAGCAGAGAGCCCAGCCTCTCAGGAGATGGGGAGGTGCTATCTCGCCTCCCATCTCTCATCCCCACTTTTCCCTCTGTCCTGTTGCAGGGCCTTACCTCTGTTCTCAGCCCACCTGGGAAGGTGGAGTCTCTCCCACCTCCCCACCTACTTTATAATCCCATCCTGCCTGCTTGGTTAGACCTTCTGTTAGGGAAGGTGCACAAGGCTTTGTCTAGGAGACAGCTCAATTGTCTTTCAATAAGGACCCAGTTAAATTATGGTACATCTACCCCGTGGAATTTAATGTGGTAACAAAGAAAGAGAAAGCTCCTGATGTACAAATATGGAAAAACCTCCAAGCGCATTGTTAAGTGGAAAAAGAAAGGTGCAGAAAAATGCTATGCAAAAAAAAAAAAAAAATTCTGTGTAAAAAAGCAGTAAGAATGTCTGTGTTGACTGGGTGTGGTGGCTCACGCCTGTAATCCCAGCACTTTGGGAGACCGAGGCAGGCGGATCTTTTTTTTTTTTTTTTTTTGAGACAGAGTCTCGATCTGTTGCCCAGGCTGGAGTGCAGTGGTGTGATCTCCGCTCACTGCAAGCAGCAGGTGGATCATTTGAGGTCAGGAGTTCGACATCAGCCTGGTCAATATGGTAAAACCCCATCTCTACTAAAAATACAAAAATTAGCTGAGTGTGGTGTCACACGCCTCTAATCCCAGCTACTCAGGAGGCTGAGATGGGAGAATCACTTGAACCTGGGAGGAGTTTGCAGTGAGCCAAGATCACACACTGCACTCCAGCCTGGATAACAGAACATGACTCTGTCATTAGAAAAAAAAAAGAATATCTGTGTTTGCAGGTGAAAATTCTGTGGCAAGGTGTGAAAAGAAATTAATAACTTGGTCACCTGGCAGAAGAGAACAGGATTAGGCATGAGACTTTTGTCTGTAAACCTTTCCACATTGTTTTGATTTTTGGACCATGTGAATATAAATCTTATTTAAATATATATAGGTATGTGTGCATACATACATAAATATACCAAGTATGAAGTGAAAATACTAAGACACAGAATGACTTCTCTGACTTGATAATATTTATGTAAATTTTGATAACACTAGAATGTGTACAACGGTACATTTAAGTTAAGGATGCTATTCATGTGCTTGCAAAAGTATGAACAGGAAGCCACCAAGGGTTCTGGTCCCTGGACATACGTCCAGTAAATTCGATGCACTTACACCACATGTATCCCATTTCTGTGCACAAATGGTAGCATACTGTTCTGTACTTTGCTTTTTTGGGTAGTTTCACTATAAATTTATTCTTCTTTTGACAAAAAAACAAAAACTTCATGAACTCAAGTTATCCACAATTGCACACTTGAGTATTACTGTACATCTGATATTAGATACACAGTAATACTCAATAACTAAAGTTATTTCTTTATGCTTCATAGGGTCCCAACTTAAAACTCTTTCATTAGCCAATATAAAAAAAGTTAGCTGGCTGGGTGTGGTGCCTTATGCCTGTAATCCCAGCGTTTTGGGAAGCCAAGGTGGATGGATCGCTTGATCCCAGGAGTTCGAGACCACCTGGGCAACAGAGGGAGACCTCATCTGCACACAAAAATACAAAAATTAGCCAGGTGTGGTGATACAAGCCTGTAGTTTTAGCCATTTGGCAGGGTGAGCTGGGAGGATTGCTTGAGCCCTGGAGGTCGAGGCTGCAGTGAGCTGTGATGGCACCACTGCACTCCAGTCTGGGTGTCAGAGTGAGAAACTGTCTCAAACAAACAAACAAAACAAAACAAAAGAAGAGAGAGAGAAAGAAAGAGAGAGAGAGAAGGAAGGAAGGAAGGAAGGAAGGGAGGGAGGGAGGGAGGGAGGGAGTGAGGAAGGAAGGAAAGAAAGAAAAGAGAGCTTCATGTTTTCAAGATAAAAGTGCCTAATGCTTGGTTTGTATTTCTCCAACACTCTTGCAGGCAGTAGAATTGCTACTAACCTGGAAAGATGACTGGCACTGCTCTATGTTTTGCTTATGTAGTGTGAAGTGATGTTTTCCCATTATGATGTTGGGAACATCTCCAGTACTGTTATCATTTACTCGGCTAGTAGAAAGCTTCTCCTGAGGCAGAGCCTGTGTTTTCAGTCTGGCCTCAGTATCTATTCCTGCTACAGGTGAGTCTGAGGTGACGAGACCAGTGTCTAGTTATGAAGCCCCTGCCTCCCCAGGGCTCCATCATGGATGAGTCCTGCACCATAATCAGCAGCCCTCTGCCCTCCCTCCATTGCACCCACCTGTGACTTTTCTCTTCTTTTCAATACCTTCCCCCAACAACCTCTGCCAGTGACTTTGAATGTGTTGCAGGGGTCTTTGCAGAAGAATTGCCCGACTGAGTTTTGCCCAGATTCCTGACTCACAACATTTTGGAATATAATAAAATAGTTATCGTTTCAAGCAACTATGTGTATTTGATGTTTTAAACTTTTTGTTTTGAAATAATTTTAGACTTGCAGAAAAACTGCAAAAAATCATCAAAAGATTTCCCATATGTTTTCATGCAACTTCCCCAAATGTTGACATCTTATGTAACCAAAGCCCAGTTACTTAAAAAATCAGGAAATTAATATTGAGGCAATACTGTTAACTAATCTACAAGCTTTATCCCCTTTACACCAGTTTCCCCACCAATGTCCTTTCTCTGACCCAGGATTCAGTCCATGATTCCAGGTTGCATTTAGTTGTCATGTCCCCTCAGTCTCCTCCAATTTGTGACAGTTCCTCAATGTCTGTCTTTGTCTTTTATGACCTTGACACTTTCAGAGAATTACTGGTCAGTTATTTTGCAGAATGTCCCTCAATTTGGGTTTGTCTGCATTTTCTTGTAATTAGCTTGAGATTATGCATTTTGGCAAGAAAATTAGAGAGGAGAGGTGCTTTTGTCAGTGCGTCATATCAAGGGGTACATGATGAGGGTTGCTACATCTTATTGCTGGTAATTATTGGGTTAAAGAGATTTCCTTACCATATAATTGTTAGTTTCCCTTTGTTAGTAATCCTACCTTGTAGGGAGACACTCCGAGACTATGTGAATATCCTTTTCATATTTTCATCCACTTAGTTTAACATTGCCTGCAGCAATACACCACAAAATTATGGAATGATTTGTTATGCAGCAACAGACAACTAGTAAACCCATGAGAGTTAGTAGTGTGTTTCTTAAACTCTGAGGAAACAATTTGGCTTATAACCTTAGTTTAGCCACACAGCAGTTACTCTTACTACAACAAAACTGACAGGAAAAACAGAGTACTAATCACATTAATCTTTAAATGAAATCAATTATAAAAGTGAGTAGTTATAATAGTTAAACCTACTTTACCCTCTGTGAACATTCTGCATGATGGACTTGAGACAGTGGACTGAATAACTGCTCAGGAAATCAGCACTACCTCAGTTACTTTCTGATGGGTCCTTTTAATACAGTAAACAGAAGATTTCATAGACAGAAATACTGGCTCTTCAAGGCTTCTTCAATCATGAGAATGTTTCTGAGAAGCTTCTGAGCAAATACTTCTATGGAAGATGATCACAGATCTGAGGTCTTTGCACTTCATAATTATTCTGTCAACCACAGTCATATTAATCCTCACTCTGCACACGTATCAATAGCACTAGGACCTAAACCACTATGCCCGCAGGGTCCAAAAAGAAAGAGGTATGTCCTCAACCAATGAATTTCCGATACTATAGACTTCATAAAATTCATGCCTTCCAATCCCAGACTCCACTATCATGGCCAAGGCCAGATCTGGTTGACTTGCCAATGGTGCTAAAGACTCTACTAAAGATTCTGGTGAATGCCAAGGCCAGCCTTCATCCAAGTGACCAGAATACCTTTAATGAATGACTGGTTTTCAGTAGCCTCTACATAAAAGGCACACTGATTTGCTATACCTACAACTATAGCTGTTGGCTTTTTGCTTGTTTTGACCTGAAACTTAATCATGGGCATGGCCTCTCTTTAAGGCTTTCTATCTCAGGTACCAACGATGATAGCAAGAACAAAGTGCCTGTTCACTATATCAAAGATCAGATGGTTATCCGAGTCCAGCATCTAGGTGCACGGAGCCCCCAGGGAGTCCAGGCAACTGTTGAGGGTAGATGGGCCAATCTTTATTTTACCTTATTTTTTATTTTTTGGAGACAAGTCACTCTTGTCACCCCAGCTGGAGTGCAGTGGCACTATCATGGCTCACTGCAGCCTCAACCTCCCTGAGTATCTGGGACTACAGGCACGCACCATGACACCCAGCTAGTTTTTGTATTTTTGTAGAGAGGAGGTTTCGCTGTGTTGCCCGGGCTGGTCTGCAACTCTTGGGCGCAAACAATCCTCCAACCTAGGCCTCCCAAAATACTGGGACTACAGGAGTGAGCCACCATGCCTGGCCAAGATGGGCCAATCTTGAGTCTTGCCCAAATTCCTGACTCACAAAATCTTGAAGTATAATTAAATAAGTATTGTGTTTTTGTTTTGTTTTATTTTGTTTGGTTTGGTTTGGTTTGGTTTTGAGACAGAGTCTTGCTCTGTCCCCCAGGTTGGAGTGCAGTGGCACGATCTCAGCTCACTGCAGCCTCCGCTTTCCGGGTTCCAGTGATTCTCTTGCCTCAGCCACCCAGGTAGCTGGGATTACAGGCACGTGTCACCACGCCCGGCTAATTTCTGTATTTTTAGTAGAGACTGGGATTCACCATGTTGGCCAGGCTGGTCTCGAACTCCCAACCTCAGGTTATCTGCCCGCTTCGGCCTCCCAAATTGCTAGGATTACAGGCATGAGCCACTGCATCCAGCCTAATTGGTATTGTTTTAAGCCACCAAGTTTATTTGATTTTTTTAACTTAGTGTTTGGAAATAATTTCAGACTTAACAGAAAAATTGCAAAAGTAGTAAAGAGGTTTCCCATATGTTTTTATCCAGTTTCCCCAAATGTTGGCATCTGACATAACCAAAGCCCAATTACTTAAAAAATCAGGAAACTAACATTGAGGGAATACTTTTAACTAATCTACAAACTTTATTCTTTTTCATCAGTATCCCCACCAATGTTCTTTCTCTGGATGCCATGGCACCAATCCTCAGGAAGAAGAATACCCCCTAATTCCCTTGCACTTTGATTTCTTTTCTTTTTTCTTTTTCTTTTTGACAGGGTCTCTCTCTGTCACCCAGGCTGGAGTGCAGTGGCATAATCATAGGTCATAGCAGCCTTGACGTCTTGGGCTCAAGTGATCCTCCCACCTCAGCTTCCCAAAGTGCTAGAATTACAGGCATGAGCCACTGTGCCCAGCTCACTTTGCTTGCTTTACTTAACAGAATGTACTATATAGATGGTCCCTTATCTGTGTACATAGATCTATATGATTCTATTTCATTATTCTATTGAATTTAAGTGGCTTCTTGTATTTCACTGTTATAGTCAATGCTGCAGGGAATGTCCTTGTATAATCGTCCACCTTTGTATATAAGAACATATCTAGTGGAGGGGGAATGTAAAATAGTCCAGATGCTGTGAAAAAAAATTAAATATAGAATTACCATATGATCCAGCAATTCCTCTTGTGGGCATACACCCAAAAGAATTGAAAGCAGGGATGCAAACAGCTATCTGTGCAGTCATATTCACAGCAGCATTATTTATGATAGCCAAAAGTTGAAAGCAACCCAAGTGTCCACCGATGGATAAATGGATAAACAAAATGTTGTTTCTACAACTGGACACAGTGAAAGAGTTTTAAGCAGGGGAATGTCACAGTTCAATTGGCAGTCTTGGTGTGTTCAGATGGGATTATGTATAGGCTGGAATTGGGCAAGGTAGACTAGCTAGAAAGCTGTTTCACAAGTCCAGGCCTGAGATGATGGTGCCTTCGACCAGGAGGGTAGAAGTGGGGATTCATTCAAAAAATAAGTTCAGAATTAGTTATTGGGCACCTACCACGTGCTAGGCTGTTCTGGGTTCTAGAGCTACAGAAGTGACCAAGAAAAAGTCCCTACTGTCATGGAGCTGACATTCTAGTTTGGGGGTGGGAGATTGTTAGGAAGAGACAATAGAAAACAAATGTATAAAGAGGGTGTGCTCTGAAGAAAACTGAAGCAGGCTAAGTGGACAGAGAGTGAGGAAGGAGGGGCTATCTTCCACAGGAAAGATCTAGGAAGTGATGCTTGGGCTGATACCATAATGAGGTAAGAAGGGAGTCATGTGAACCTGGAGGAAGGAGTGCTCCAGACAGAGGGACCAGTAGGTCCAAAGGCCCTGAGGCAAAAATGTACTCAGTGCATTTCAGGAGCAAACAGCAAGGAGGAGGCCAGTGTGGCCAGCAGTGAGCTGGGAGAGGCAGGTGTGGGGTCCAGGCCAGATCTGCAGGGCCCCAAGGTTCAGACTCAGCAAAGACTGGGGATTTTACTCTGAATGAAATGGAAACTTCATTTACTTTTTCCAGTTCAGCATCTGATCTGACTCTAGGGACAAGGGAAAGTAGACAATTGACACAGATGTCTATGTGAATGGCCCAGCCTCAAGGCAACCATGACTTGAACCAGGGCTAAGAGGCGGCAGTGGACGTGGTAAAAAGGGAGGAATAATCTCATGTCTTTTGAAGCATGCTTTAATGGGATTTGCTGATGTACTGGATGGGGGACATGAGAGAAAGGGAGGAATTAGGATGACTCCAGAGTGTGTTGGTCTGAGCAATTAGAGGGGAGTGCTTGGCTATTTACTGAGATGAGGAAGGCTGAGAGTGGAATAGGGATGGAGTGAGAAGGGGAAAGAATTGTGGAATTAAGGGAAAGAGTGGATTCATGAGACACTTGGTAAATCACATCTCCAGGGCTTAGAGACTTCTTGGATGTGGTGGGAGAGGTAGGGAACAAAAATAAGTGGGTTTCTGGCTTGTGAACTGGGGAGATGTTGGTGCCATTTTCTGAGATGGAGAAGCCGTGGGGCTAGTGCTGCTACAGGAGTCTGGGACATCAGAAATCTGGGTGGCAGATGCTGAGATTGTAGCCCCAAATCTTCATTCCCTTTTCCACTTGGCTCCCTCCCTCACTTCTTTAGGGATTTCTTCAGAGGTCTTTTTATTACCAAGGCTTTTTCTGACCACCTTCTCTTGAATATTGGGTCTACCTCACCCCTGCTTGCTCCCTTCTCTTCCCTGGTTTTATTTTTCTCACCTCATTTATGAACAACCGATATTACTACTTATTTATGTGACTGTCTCCCTGTCTCCCCCAACTACATTGTCAATGTCATGAGAGCAGGGATTTGTGTCCATTTTGTTCATGGCTTTATCCTAAGCACTTAGAACAGTGCCCTGGCACATAGCGGCAGTCAGTAAATATTTGTTGTCTGAGTAGGAAAATGCCAAGTGAAGGGTGAGGTGGTGGTAGGGGCTAGGATGATCTCTGGAGGCCACCCCTGATTTTTATTTCTTTGAGGCTGCTCCAGTCTGGACTCAGTGAATCTTGGTGAAACTGACTTGGCCCTAGAAGCTGAAAGCAGATGGGACAATGGCAGAGGGGAACAGGGAACTGGAATGAAGAAGAAACATAGGAGACTCCATTTCCTCACCTGAAGTGTAAAATGACGTATGACTTCCCTAAAAGGCTGCAAGTGATGGATTGGATGTGGAGGGTGGGAGGAAGAGGAATCAATGTTTCTAGAGTACAAGGTAGGAGTGGTGGAAGTAGAGATAGGGTAAGACAGTAAATGTTTGCAGCTTAGTAATAAAGGGTGTTTTTCTGTGAAAAGCTGGTAGTCAAGAAAGGAGGAGAGGAGGCCAGACTGCCTGGTAGTGATAGTGACAGGAGGCAGCCAGATGCCTAGGTGGGTACCTGGTGAAACCATAAGTCCAAGACAAAGCCAGTTTAAAGCCTGAAAGCCAAGCTACAAGTTAAATCCTCAGACCAGATGGAAAAGTTGTCTTCCCATTTGGTGTGCTTTCCTCTGATTGATCCCCACCCTTCGTCTATTTTTCATATACCTACCCTTCCCTAATTGGTTTTGTACACTGTTGTGCCCACCTTTGAGCGATATCTTTGCTTTAACCTATTTTGCATATTCACAAACCAATGAGCACACACTCCCCATCCTGTGCCTGTAAAGACCCCAGACTCAGTCAGTAAAGGGGAAGACAGCTGTACTTTGAGGAGATGAGTAGACTTTGGGGAAGAGACTGTCATACTGTGGAAGAGATGGCCTGACTTTGGGGGAAGATGACTGGCCCTTCCCATACCCTCTCCAGCTCCCCTCTCCTCTGAGAGCCATTTTCATCCCTTAATAAAATTCCCTGCCTTCACCATCCTTCAATTGTCCATGTGACCTCATTGTTTTTGGATGCCAGGCAAGGGCTCTGGATCCACCGAGTGCGGGTCCCCAGAAAAGCTGTTACACTGGCCCTTTGCCCTTGCTGGCAGAGGGCAGCCACTCCATGCAATGAGGCAAGGGTCCAACTGAGCTGCTAACGCACCACCATTTATGGACATTGGAACTAAGAAACCACTGTAAAACTCACTCTGGGGCTTTGGGGTCACAGGCACCCTCACCTGGGTGCTGCTGCCAGGGGCCAACTGAGCTGCTAATATACCACTGTCCTTGGATGATGGAACTAGTGTCATGGGATCTTTGGGGTATTGCTTTTCTGGCCAGAAACCTCTGTGGCCAGTGGTGCCTTTACTCAAGTTCTTGTCCTGCATCCACGAGGAATGAGGTATGCAGACAAGTGAAGGGTAAGCAAAATAAAAAGGAGCTTTATTGAGTGTTAGAACAGCTCAGAGGTGTCGGGTGCCGTGGCTCACGCCTGTAATCCCAGCACTTTGGGAGGCCGAGGTGGGTGGATCACGAGGAGAGGAGATCAAATCCATTCTGGCTAACACAGTGAAACCCCGTCTCTACTAAAAAATACAAAAACATTAGCCAGGCATGGTGGTGGGCGCCTGTGGTCCCAGCTATTTGGGAGGCTGAGGCAGGAGAATGGCGTGATCCCAGGAGGCAGAGCTTGCAATGAGCCGAGATCATGCCACTGCACTCCAGCCTCAGCAACAGAGAAAGCAAGACTCCGTCTCAAAAAAAAAAAAAAAAAAAAAAAAAAGAACAGCTCAGAGGAGACCCCAATGGGTAGCTCCTCTCTAGGCCAATCATTCCGTCCAGTGTTTAGCTCTTAGTAGAGAGGATAGTTCCTCTCTGCTGCTGCTCATCCCATCATCTTCCCAGCTCTCAGCAGAGAGGGTAGCTCCTCTCTGCAGCTGGTCATCCCATGATCTCTCCAACCTCTGCTCTGCTTTGGCTAATATCAGAGCTTTTATGGGCCTCAGAGGAGAGGAAGTGAGTGCTGATTTGTCCATGGGCAGGCCTGGAAAAGGCACCACAAGTTCCCGCTGACTCCAGTCCTTGGGACTGGCAGCCCAGCCCCCAGGCTTCAGGTCCTCCCTGGCCTGAAGGTAGAGCTTCAATGGGCACCAGTCCTTTCCTGCCCAGGAGCCTGTCTGCCTCTTACCACCACTCATGGCACCCAGGCCGCTCATGCCAAGGGTGACCACAGGCCAGCAGCGAGCTGTCCCCAGCCTCATTTCAGCCTCCTTCCCACACTTGTTGGCACCCAAAATCCGGAGGGGGAGGGCTGAGGCAGCAGGGGGCTGGTACATCAGTGATGCCCTGAGCCTGTGCGCACCTAGCCAGACTGCAATAGGCTCAGCCCCAACCCTACCCTGAGATCAGAGTGGGCATCGGGAGTGGGGAGAGGCCAGGCAGTGGAGGCAGACACCCCTGAGCCTGCCATGACTGGGTCTGGGGACCCTCCTGGACCCCCAAGAGTTAACAGGAGGTCTGGGCCCACAGCCAAGACGTGGGTGGCTGCAACTGTTCCTGGGGAACGCCTGTCCTGCCAGCTCAGGAGAGGCACAGCTTCCACCTGTCCCCAGCTCTGCAGAATGCACATCCCTGGTCATGCCCCTTCTCTGTGTCCCCTCACAGTGGTGGCAGGCAAGGAGCAGGTGGCATGGTGGCCACAGCCAACTCCACACAAATGAACCCGATGCTCCTAGGACTGGTCCTGTGAGTCCCAGCTGCACCTTTGGCCGGGTGTTCATTGGCTCCCAGGACACAGCAGGGAGCAAGGTTGAGGCTGCAGCAGAGGCTCCGGGCCTGGGCACGGGTTTGGCCTGGCTGGGTAGGGGGGGGCAGCACAGTCGGCTGCCATAGGGACATGGGACACAGGGGACCCACCGCCACTACTGCTGCTCCCATAGCCACTCCTGCTGCCTCCTTGCAGCCTGGGGCATGCCAGCCCAGGCCAGCATCCAGGGCAGGGGTGACATTGGTCCAAGTTCTCTGGTGCTCTGGGGCAGCCCAGGACTCCCCCTCACCTGGCTTGAGACCCTGCCAGGAGTGCACCTCTGGGAGCAGATTGCAGGCCCTGGACCTGGTCACCGGGAGCCACAGGCTTGGCAGTCACCTTGACACTGGGTGGATCCTGGGGATGCAGCCTTGGGCCGCCTCACGCTGAGTCTCCCACCGAGGCATGGGAACCTGGCACAGGAATCTGGCGCCGTTTGCAGGGTGGGCACGATGGCCACATCACTGTCTGGGTCTGGGAGGCAGGCGACATTCCCACTTCCTGCCCCAGGCCTCTGAAGCCCGACTACCATGCTGCATTTGGGGCTCAGCTCCTGTGCTCGGTGCACGAGCACACCACCACTCTGGGCTCAGCTCTGCCTCAGGGCCCCTCTGTACCCAACTGTGCCATTCCCCCACCAGTGGGTGGTTCAATCTGCCGCAGTGGCTCCCTGAGGCAGGATCCCAGGGCAGCAGGCCCTGGGGACCATTTGCCTTGGCATCCACACCCAAAGACCCACGGCCCACACCCACACCCCACCACAGCCGGTGCCATGGCAACTGCCGCTTTGGACGGCCCACCACTGCCATAACTAGGAGAGCACTGTAACACCCACTTTTGTGTCTCCCACCTGGGCACTGCTGTGGGCCCTGCACAGAGCTTGCTCCTGCTGGCACCTGTAGCTGCCAGCCAGATCCCGCACTTTCTCACTCACATGCTCCTTCCCACAAAGGGGTTCAGTGCCGCAGAGCAAATAAACAGGGCACCCCTGTCACGAGTCTGGCGAAGGGGCAAAGAAAAAAATCCTTCATCATCTGGGGCTCATCTGGAATTTGTCAAAAGGGTGAGTAGAAGCAGATCTGACTCATCACTTCTTTTCCAAGACTTAATGTCCTCAGACTCTCCTCTGAAGGCAGATGAAGCACCCAACCTCGGGGTGGTCAGTTGAGAATGCATGGTACAGCTACAGAGGGCCGAATGTGACTCTGCCATCCTTCTCTCTTTTAGGTGAAAGGAATGTTGGCCTGTTTCCCTTCACAGAGGACTAGCTGTCACGTAGGACTGGAATAAGATCCTGGGGCAACTGAAGTCATCTGGCCGAGGCCACTCCCTGGCGTTGCCATAAGGCCCCTAGAGTTGGCTTGGTCCCCAACTGCCTGTTAGAGCATCGGCCAAGACCCATAGCCTTTTCTATGTAACTCTTCCTTCCTCTTTCACGTTTTGAAATGGCATCTATCTCTTCTTTTATAATGTTAAGGGTGTTGCTGCAAACTGCAGAGGTATTACTAGGTAGAACGAGCATCTGGCCCAGTCATCAGATATGCAATTTGGAAAAATGCAATTTCTGTCTGTTCTTAGAAGCAAGGAAGGTACAGTGATTAACAGTCTTTTCCCAGTTGAAAGGACCCATGTGCACAAAGCAGGAGGCTTTTTTACCCCCAGGCACCTCCCCACACCATGATACTTAGGCTGTTTCCACCCCCCACTCTTTTATCCACCATGTCAGGAGTTCACATAGCCCTGCAAGTATAGGAAGCTTTTCTATGTGAGAAGTTTTTTTTCCCCTACCTTAGTAGTCTGCTTATGATAGGGAAGTAATGGGGGTAATTTGCAGCTTCTGGCTGCAAATTTGGCGAGGGTCATCTGGGACTTAATTTACATGAATCCATGCACCCTCGAGACACTTTTTTGTCCCAAACTCAATTCCAAGCTTCAGTATGAAGCCTTAGAAAGAAAAACTGGATCTGAGGGATCCAGAGGCAGACAACAATGGAAGTTAAAGGGTACAGTGCAGATGAGCATGACTAATTCCTGCTGAGTAAGCCAAGCCCTTATTTCATGGATAGAGGTCATGCTAGTACCCATGGCATAAATGAGGTCTGGGGAATTCAAAGGTTATGACAGCAGGGGGACAAGCAGCACATGGGTGAGTGTGGATAATTCCCACCCCCTAGGCCACCTGTCAACATGGGTAAAAGCCACATTCACACCCATGGGTGGCACCCTGCCAAGGTCACCTGGACTCGGGGATGTAAGAATGGAAGAAAGAAGGGGTTGCCAGGCGTGGTGGCTTACACCTGTAATCCCAGCACTTTGGGAGGCTGAGGCAAGTGGATCACTTGAGGTGAGGAGTTCAAGACCAGCCTCGCCAACATGGCTAAATCCTGTCTCTATTAAAAATACAAAAATTAGCCAGGTATGGTGGCATGTACCTGTAATCTCAGCTAACGGGAAGGCTGAGGCTGGGGAATCACTCAAACTCAGGAGGTGGAGGTTGCAGTGAGCCAAGATCATGACATTGTGCTCCAGCCTGGGCAACAGAGTGAGACTGTCCCCCCCCCAAAAAAAAAAACTAACAAGAGGGACACCTCTTCTTTGTCTTCCTAATGTACCCCCGGTATTTGCTGGGAAGAGAAAGGAACTAAGAGATGCCTTGTTCCCCTCTTTCCAGATGGGTAACCAATCATCTTCAGTCTGTACTTCTCTCAAACGCCTCCTGAATCACTGAGTCTCCTTTGAAAAAAAAAAAATGCCTTCGTTTTCCTTTTTTCTCCTCTGTCCTCTCTTTGCAGACAGGTAATCGTGTCCCCATGACACAGGACACTCCCCTCAGATGCATCCCCCAGACTGGGAAAAGTTAATTTCTCAAACCTTAAACTGCTTGACTGAAAACTGAGCTTGGGGTAGGGCGCGCTGAGCGCTGTGGCTCATGCCTGTAATCCCAGCACTTTGGGAGGCCAATAAGGGCACATTACCTAAGGTTAGAAGTTTGAGACCACCAGCGTGGCCAATGTGGTGAAACCCCGTCTCTACTAAAAATACAAAAATTAGGCCAGGTGCGGTGGCTCAGACACCTGTAATCCCAGCACTTTAGGAGGCCGAGGCAGGTGGATCACCTGAGGTCGGGAGTTTGAGACCAGCCTGACCAACATGGATAAACCCCATCTCTACTAAAAATACAAAATTAGCTGCACGTGATGGTGCATGCCTGTAATCCCAGCTACTTAGGAGACTGAGGCAGGAGAACCACTTGAACCTGGGAGGTGGAGGTGGTGGTGAGCTAAGATTGTACCATTGCGCTCCAGCCTGGGCAACAAGAGCGAAACTCTGTCTCAAAAAAAAAAAAAATTTGTCAGGCATGGTGGCATGTGCCTGTAATCCCAGCTACTCGACAAGCTGAGGCAGGAGAATTGCTTGAACCCGGGAGGCGAGGTTGCAGTAAGCTGAGATCGCGCCATTGCACTCTAGCCTGGGTGGCAAGAGTGAAACTCCGTCTCAAAAACAAACAAACAAACAAACAAAAAAACTGAGCTTGGGGGAAGGGAACCCAGAGGCCTGACATGCGGACAGAAGAGTAAAAGTTTTCTGCCAATCGGACCTCTGGCCTCTCTCTCCCTGTGCAAAATGTTAAAAGAAATGGTAAAGTTCAAAAGCCAGAAATATTGGTGGCTTGGCATGGCTAAAGTTGGGTACTAAGGGATTTAAAAGGATTATCTTAAAGAGTGTTCAGCTTAATTAAAAGTGGATATCCAAGCTATAGGTATATCTAAAAGGCCTTTGTGTTTTTCTCTTCTTGGGTCTTGTTTTTCTGAAAAACAATTTTTTCTCAGTCAACTGAATTATTTTTCTCCAATTTGTCTTGTCACTCTTAATGCATGCGTGAGAGGCCTTAAGATAACTTCTGAGAGCATGAGACTCCTTGGGAAAAACAGAGAGGTCGCCACAGATCCCATTTTGGAAAAAAAACAAAAACAAACAAAAAAAAACCTCTGTTTTTCTTATAGAACCCCAGGAATTAAAAGCAGACAGATCCTTTTCAAACTCTGTTTTTGTCTTCCAGCAATGCTTGTTTATTAGGCCCTGGAAACTGCATGCTTTCCTAGCCCTGCTTCTTGAAGTGCTCCATCCTGAGGCCAATAATCCAATTAGGAGATTGGCAAATTAAAAATCTTACAACTACTGAATGTTCTGTCTGTCTGTGTAATCATATATGTGTTATTTATGTGTGATGTTTATATAAAAAAAGAGCTCTAATTCGCTTAAAGAAAATAAGTGCTTAGATCAAACATTTTTTGAAGGAAAAACAAAAGCTGTATTGCCTTTTAGTTTATGTGACTTTAATCTTTGAGAAAGAAAAACAATTTTGAAGATAATTGGTAAAATACAAATGTCATCAAAATGAAAATATGCGGTCTAATGTATGGGGGTCAGATACTAGGTTTGCTAAATGTTATAAGGTTATAAACTGCTTCTTTGGCTTTTGAGAACTGTTTGACTTGCCTGCTTTACAATTTGGTAAGGTCTGGGGACATATGGAATTAACCACACCCTTAACTATGCTGGAAAGAGTCACACTTTATCTGTGCCTAGTACATAATTAAAATAACTTACCAGGTTTTACATTAAAATTAAAAATTGCTAAGAGTTACCATTGGAACATGTAATTGAGACTACTGAAAATAGATTTACATGCAAGGGTGAAATTTGACTTTCTCTCTTGAAGATTTTCATGTAATGGTAAAAGATAATGAAAGGTTTTTGCTTTGCTTTAAAATTTTTGAGTCATCATTTTGGCTAAAATAAATAACATGGTAATCTGGAGTTCTATTTCAAAATAGTAAGTGTTTTAAATCTTTAATATGTTTGACAGACTTCCCAAAATCAAACTTCAGGTTCAAGGTTGTCTTTTCTAACCCCTAACTTTTGGATACTACTGAAGGCCCCGGAGCATCCAAAAGAGAGGTAAACAGGATTATTTAACACATTTAGTTACATGGGATTGCCAAAATAAAAATAATGTATGACCTTCTTCAGTGTATATTTTAGTGAATAATATTAATATATGTTCCAAAATTGTATGGGATTTATTTATTTATTTATTTATTTTTTTTTTTTTTTTTTTTTTTTTTTTTGAGACGGAGTCTTGCTCTGTCGCCCAGGCTGGAGTGCAGTGGCCGGATCTCAGCTCACTGCAAGCTCCGCCTCCCGGGTTCACGCCATTCTCCTGCCTCAGCCTCCCGAGTAGCTGGGACTACAGGCGCCCGCCACCGAGCCCGGCTAGTTTTTTGTATTTTTTAGTAGAGACGGGGTTTCACCGTGTCAGCCAGGATGGTCTCGATCTCCTGACCTCGTGATCCGCCCGTCTCGGCCTCCCAAAGTGCTGGGATTACAGGCTTGAGCCACCGCGCCCGGCCTATTTATTTATTTATTTGAGATGGAGTCTCAGTCTGTCACCAGGTTAGAGTGCAGTGGCATGATCTTGGCTCACTGCAATCTCCACCTCCAGTGTTCAAGTGATTCTCCTCCCTCAGCCTCCTGAGTAGCTAGGACTACAGGCATGTGCTACCATGCCCAGCTAATTTTTGTATTTTTAGTAGAAACAGGGTTTCACCATGTTGGCCAGTATGGTCTAGATCTCTTGACCTCATGATCCACCTGCCTTGGCCTCCCACACTGCTGGAATTATAGGCATGAGCCATGGTGCCCGGCCTAATTGTTTGGGACTTCTAAAACGCAAACATCTGAGTATATGCTATCAGTCATAATTAAGGTTATTGTGTTAAGTTATTATAAATCACAGAGAAAAACCAAATTTCTTTGTCAATCATGTTTTTGAGTGCGACTACCCAAGGATATTTTGTTATTCACAGACAATTGTTGTCTTGTTTTGACCCTTTTCAAAAGATGATTTGTGGTCAGCTATTGGACTTTGAAAGGTGCCCTCAAATGCAGGTTTCTAATGACTTTGGAGATTGTGACATTGGAACAGAGGAAAAGCATACAGGAGTCATAAAGAGCTGAAGTGCCCATGAATATCAAGCAGAACAAGAGTTAACTGAATAAACTGAACTAATAGAAAACTGAAGTAATCCTTTTTAACTTTTTGCTTAAAACATTGCTGATCCTTGTTTTGTTTTTTCCAGAATCAAGGAAACTTCTTTTGAGCTATCTACAGCGTTTAACAATTGAGTAAGGTATACTCCTGCGAACAAAATTTGGAGCATATTTCTCTCTGCCTGGTTTATCTAGAATTTGGAAACTATTTGTGAATATTCTTAACTTACAGAATATAGTTATTTGCATCAGTGCAATAAGAATCCATTTTCTTTTGCAGCAGGATGCAACTGGAAAAACTGGTTATTTTACCAAGGATTTGACTGGAATGGTGTGCTTTCCTTTAGGGAATCAAGCTTGACTTGCAGAGCCAATAAAATCCCCTTGGGAAAACTGGCTTCATACCTTGTCTACACAGTCCCTGGACAGGGTTCCTAACCTGTGGTAAGTAAAGAATGTCATTTTCTAACAGGGCCAGGAGTCCTATGTTATCTGGGGACCTCAAGAAAAGAAGAATTTACCCAACTCATAGGTATTGAGGGTACAAACCCATGGCTGAGCTCAGCTTTAAAAGGTCCTACTTGAGATTCCTTGTGAAACAGAGTTCCATCAAAGCCAATTTTAAAAGCCTATGTGAAAATAATTATTCTTGCTGCACTTTATGCAAATGACCAGGCCAAGTATAAGACCAAAGTTTATTTTGCAAACAACTCAGTCCTATCATGATTTATTTTTAATAGAAATGATGACTGGAGAGAGAAAAAATATTATGTTTCAAAATTTATCATACACTTGTCATTAAATTCTAGTGTCAGTTGTTTTTAAGCTTTTGCCTACTTTTTAGACTAATCCTCCTTATTCCTGTGAACCAACTAGTGATCTCTGGTTGTGGCTCAGAAGAAAGAGAAGGGATGGGTAATGTAAAAATATGAATCAATATTCTAGTTCTGGGCAATTATCCTGCAAATCCTGCCAGGTGATAGGAGTAAATAGGATGTGGTGCCCATAATCTGGAGGTTTTTTTTGGGAAAATGAAACCAAGGGAGCAAACCAAAGCCAAGCCCCATGCACCCAAATCTTAGCAGGTATAACTATAGCCACCAGTTATCTGGGCATGTCAGCAGCCTTGGGATTTTTGAGCTGTCCTTTCTCCCTTGCTGTTCCATTTTGATACATGTCATCTAATAACCCGAATTGTTTCTTCTCACTTAGAGGCCATCAAACTCTGAACAGTCAAGTAACCAGAGCCTTGAATGATGGCTCCCTTTAACCAGGGACCCTTAGATAGGCCCCTGAGGGAGCTCTGATTGCTGTTTGCCCAAAACAGCACCCTCTGTCAGCAGGAAGCAGTTGATTGTCTTTGTCTCTATTCTAATGACAGGTAGTTGTACCTCTTCAGAGGGGGAAATGAGAGGGACAGGAAGCAGCCAAATGCCTAGGCAAATAGGGACTGGTCCCTGGTGAAATCCCACCTCCAAGCCAAAGCCAGTTTAAAGCCTGAAAGCCAAGCTACAAGCTAAATCCTCAGACCAGATTGAAAACTTGTCTTCCCATTTGTTGTCCTTTCCTCTGATTGATCCCCACCCTTCAGCTATTTTACATATACTTACCTTTTCCTAATTGGTTTTCTACACTGTTGTGCCCATCTTTGAGTGGTGTCTTCACTTTAACCTGTTTTGCATACCCACAAACCAATCAGCATGCACTCCCCATCCTGTGCATATAAAGGCCCCAGACTCAGTCAGCAGAGGGGAAGATGGCCGGACTTCAAGAAGACTTCGAGGAGACAACTGGACTTCATGGAAGAGATGGCTGGACTACAGAAGAGACGGCCTGACTTCAGGGGAAGATAAAAGATAACTGGCCCTTCTTGTTTCCTCTCCAGCTCCCCTTTCCACTAAGAGATATTTTGATCACTTAATAAAATTCTCTGCCTTCATCATCCTTCAATTGTCTGCACAACCTCATTCTTCTTGGACACTGGCCAAGGGCTCTGGACCCACCAAGTGCAGGTACCCAGAAAGGCTGTCACACTGGCTCTTTGCCCTTGCTGGCAGAGGGCAACCACCCCATGCGACGAGGCAAGGGGCCAACTGAGCTGCGAACACACCACCGTCCATGGACAGCAGAACTAGGAGAGCACTGTAATACCCTCTCTGGGGCTTCAGGGTCGTGGGCACCCCCACCTGGGCACTGCCACAGGCCCCACATGGAGATTTCTCCTGCCAGTGCCCAGAGCAGCCAGCTGGATCCTGCCCTTGCTCACTCGCACCTGGACTGGCTGAGGGCCCTGCATGGAGCTTGCTGCTGTCAGCACCTGGAACAGCCAACCAGATCCTGCACTCACTCACTCATGTGCTCCCTCCTGCAAGGGATTGAGCATGGCAGACCGAATAAACAGGGCACCCCTCTTGTGAGTCCAGTGAAGCATCCCAGAAAAAGTACTGCATCAGAAGCACCCAGGAAATGGAAGGGAACGGTGGAGCACTGGAACACAGGTTGGGGGACAGCCAGGCCCTGGGGCTATAACTGCTGGTGACAAGATTGTGAGAATTTGGGTGCTAGGGTAGTCAGGCAGGTAGGACCCAACCCTCTGGCCTCCACCCAATATTCCTGCCTCGGGGAGAACTCCACAGAACAAGGATGACAGGGAGGACAGGGCATGACCAATGCTCTTTACTTTCCTAAAGTGCAAACTGAGGCCCACATGGGAGAGAGATGGTACCTGTGTCCATGTCCTAATATGTGGAACGTCCAAATGTTACTTTATATGGCAAAAGGGACTTTACAAACGTGATTAAGAAATGGGTCTTGAGATGGGGAGATGATCCTGGATTTTCTGAATGGGCTTGATGTAATCCTTATGCAAGGGAGGCAGCAGCTCAGAGAGAGTAGTAGGACACATAAAGGTGGAAGCAAGAGGTTAGAGGGATGCAAGGAAGGGGGGCCACCAGGCATGCAGGAAGCTTCTGGAAGCTGGAAAAGGCAAGGAAATTGATTGTTCTTGGAAGCTTCCACAAGGAATGTAGTCCTGCTGACACTTTGATTTATGGCTTCTGACCTCCAGAATTGAAAGAGAACAAATCTGTGTGGTTTAACCCAACAAGTTTGTAGTAATTTGTTACAGCAGCTATAGGAAATGAATACACAGCCAAGGTCCTCAGAGAATGGGTAATAGACCTTGGGCTGGATTCGAATCCAGTCAGTCAGCTCCCCTAGTTGGAGCCTCCTCTCTCCCTCGGTACTTAGATCAAGGCCTCTAGCTTAGGTCACTGAGCAGTTCCTTGGGTCAGAAGCTGAACCCCATTACATGTATTGTTTCATTTGACCCTGACAAGAACCCTGTGGGGCTGACAGTGCCCCTACATTACACATGGGGAAACTGAGGTTTGAAGATGTAAAAGGAAAATAAATCTTAGGGCCCCAAAATTACTAAGGGCAAGTCAATTACTATGGGAAAAGTCAATTACTAAGACCAAGTCAATTTCTAAGGGAATAGTCAAGCTGGGAACTGCTTAGGGCAAACCTGCCTCACATTCTATTCCAAGAAAAGATAGCTACTAAGATTAAAAAGAAGAAAAACTACACACCTTCCTCATAATTTGTGGACACAGAACAGACAGAACTCAAAGTCATCCCTATGCTCACTGAGATAAAAGCATATCATATCTGATTGCTTCCTTTGGAAAGGCTAATCAGAAACTCAACAGAATGCAAATGGTTGTCTCTTAACTACATATGACTAGGAAGACCCCCACCCCACTTCAAGTTGTTCCACTTTTCCAGACTGAACCAATGTACATCTTACATATATTGATTGATGTCTCATGTCTCCTTAAAATATATAAAACCAAGCTGTGCCTCAACCACCTTAGGCATATGTTATCGGGACCCCCTGAGGCTGTGTCATGGATGCATGCTTAGCCCTGGCAAAACAAACTTCCTAAATTGATTGAGACTTGTCTCAGATACTCTTTGGTTTACAAAGGTGAAGGGCCTTGATCAAGGTCAGAGCATGCAATGAGGAATCAATGAGCTGGGCCCCAGATTCAAGTCTTCTGCTCTTCCTTGCACACGACAGACACCACATATGTACAGTAGATACATTTTGGTGTCTCATTCATTCATTCAACAGATACTTGATGAATATCTACTGATGCCCAGGTACTGTGCTGGGTGCTGAGGATATGCTGGTGAACACTTGTGACACCCAGAGGTGAGGAAGACAGGCACAACTTAAACAAATAAGCACACAATTAGATGTATAGTTAAAACAGGTGGTATTTGTTCAACCATTTTTATAGCAGTACTATTTGCAATAATCAAAAAGTGGAAACAATCCAAATGTCTATCAAAATATGAATGGATATGCAACATGTGATATGTACAAATGACTATTACTCAGCCTTAAAAAGGAAGAAAATTCTGGCTGGGCGCGGTGGCTCAAGCCTGTAATCCCAGCACTTTGGGAGGCTGAGACGGGTGGATTACGAGGTCAGGAGATCGAGACCATCCTGGCTAACACGGTGAAACCCCGTCTCTACTAAAAAATACAAAAAACTGGCCAGGCGAGGTGGTGGGCACCTGTAGTCCCAGCTACTTGGGAGGCTGAGGCAGGAGAATGGCATAAACCCGGGAGGCAGAGCTTGCAGTGAGCTGAGATCCGGCCACTGCACTCCAGCCTGGGCCACAGAGCGAGACTCCGTCTTGAAAAAAAAAAAAAAAAAAGGAAGAAAATTCTGACACATGCAACAACAGCTTCATAGATGAACCTTGAAGACATTATGCTAAGTGAAATAAGCCAATTACAGAAAGAAAAATACTGTATGATTCTGTTTACATAAGGTACCTGGAGTAGTCAAAATTCAGAGAGACTAAGTAGAATGGTGGGTGCCAGGGGCTTGGGGAGGCTGGGTGGGGAGCTACTGTTTAATTACAGAGTTTCAGCTGGAAAAGATGAGAGTTCTGGGGAATGGATGTAGTGATGGTTACACACAATGTGAATGTACTTAATGCCACTGAATTGTACATTTTAAAATGGCTAAAATTGGCCAGGCGCGGTGGCTCACACCTGTAGTCCCGGCGCTTTGGGAGGCTGAGGTGGGCAGATCACCAGAGGTCAGGAATTTGAGACAAGCCCAACCAACATGGAGAAACCCCATCTCTACTAAAAATACAAAATTAGCCAGGCCATGGTGGCACATGCCTGTAGTAATCCCAGCTACTTGGGAAGCTGAGGTGGGAGAATCACTTGAACCCAGGAGGCAGAGGTTGTGGTGAGCCAAGATCGCGCCATTGCACTCCAGCCTGGGCAACAAGAGCAAAACTCAGTGTCCAAAGAAAAAAAAAGGCGAAAATTGTAAATTTTTTGTTATATGTATTTTACCGCACATTATATATATACACACACACATATATATAAAATACATGTATTTTATATATACATACATATATAAAATACATACATATATAAAATATATGTATTGTGTATGTATTAGGTGAGGTGCTATGAAAAAAAGAGAAGATGCTGTGGAAGAGTGCTCCTTGCACCAGAGCTAATCTGGTTTGGGGCTGCAGGGGGTACCTCTCTGAGACCAAAAGGGAAGGAGCTGACCCAGTAAAGAAGGAGGACAGCGTCCCAGGCAACGGAAGCATTGTGCAAAGGCCCTGAGGCAGAACATGTTTTAGTGGGTCTGAAGATCTGCAAAACTGTTGGGGTGTGGTTGGGGTGCAGAAAGCAAGAAGGAGGTTGGCTGTAGATGAGGGTGGACAGGCAGGCAGGGACAGATCTTGCCTGGCAAGGACTTCAACTCACAGGCTAAAAGCAATGGGAAACCAGGGAAAGGTTTTAGGCAGCCATGTATGGTTTGAAGTGTAGTGTGGTGGGAAGTTAGCCAGTTATTGCAGTAGCCCAGGCAATAGATGGCTCTGGACTGGAGTGGGGCGTGGAGATGGGGATATGTGGCACTGGGCTGGGAGTGATGGGGAGGTGTCAGAGAACCAGTTACCAAGTTTCCAGCTGCACTGCAGTAGGGGGAGGTTGACTGGAGGCTCCCCTGAACCCATTCTCCAAAATGGTGCCTAATCTACAAGTTTTTTTTTTTTAATTGTGGCAACATACATACAATAAAAATCATTTTAACAATTTTTACATGTCCAGTTCAGTACACTCACATCAAGTACATTCACATTGTTGTGAATCCATCCAGAACTCTTTTTTTTTTTTTTTTTTTTAAAGACAGGTTCTTGCTCTATCACCCAGGCTGGAGTGCAATGGCACCATTTTGTCTTACTGCAACCTCTACCTCCTGGGCTCAAACAATCCTCTCACCTCAGCCTCCCAAGTAGCTGGGACCACAGACACACACCACTATACCTGGCTAATTTTTGTATTTTTGGTAGAGATGGGGTTTCACCATGTTGCCCAGGCTAGTCTCAAACTCCTGCGCTCGAGTAATCCTCCCACCTCGGCCTCCCAAAATGGTGGGATTACAGGCGTGAGCCACCACGACCAGGCTCATCCAGAATGCTTTTCATCTTCCCCAGCTGAAAATGTATCCATTAAATACAATCCTCCCTCAACAGATATAGGGGATTGGTTCCAGGAGCCCCCCATACCCAAATCCACACATACTGACGTCCCACCCTTCATATATGTGGGTTTTGCATCCTCTGAAGACTGTATTTTTTATCTGTGATTGATTGAAAAAAATCCACATATTAGCGGACCCATGCAGTTCAAACCTGTGTTGTTCATGGGTCAACAGTAATAACTCTTTAAGCAGAAACAGGATACCCATAAAAACAAACAAACAAAAAAACCCAAAACAGTAATAACTCCCTACTCCCCAAGCTCCTGGCAACCACCATCCTACTTTCTGTCTCTGAATTTGACTTCTCCAGGAACCTCAGAAAAGTGAAATCCTACAGTATTTGTCCTTTCGTGACTGGCTTATTTCATTTAGTATAGTCTTTGAGGTTCATACATGTATTCGCAACAGTGTTTAGGATAAAATGTTGTAAAGGTTGCTAAAAGTATGATGTAAAGACTGAGAGGAAGCAGAGCAAAGTTAAGCCTGATAAATGTGGTCAAAGTTTCTCCACACCAGCCAAGAAGCGGGCCTTACCACGCCACCCCGCAGCACACACCTGAAGCTTCATTTCTCCCCAGCCCCCACTTAGGGCCAGCTGATGTTCCTGGGTCTCCCTGCCTGTGTCTGCCTGAGCGTGTATGACTGTGGTTCATTGTCCATCGGGGTGGGAGGATATATGTGTGTGCCTGTGCATTTGTTTTCTGTTGGTGCCATAACAAACTACCACAAACTAAGTGGCTTAAAACAACACTAATTAATTAATTAATTGATTGATTGATTTTTGAGACAAGGTCTCGCTCTGTTGCCCAGGCTGGTCCCAAACTCCTCAGCTCAAGCGATCCTCCTGAAGCAGGGGAAGAGGAAAAATATAGCAGGAGAATAGTAAAGGGAATTAAAAGTTGGATCAAGGGCAGAATGAGTAAAAGCAGGGAACGGAAGCAAGCTGAAGGGGCAGGTGAGCAAGAAGCGAGATAAGAAGCAGAACAGCCAAAACAAAAGTGAGAAAGAAGCCCCCATGTGGCCTAAATCTGGACCAAACCTGTCAGGGGCAGCTCCTTAGAGATGGGCATGCACATTAAAGAGAAAAAGTATCCTTAAAATGACCCTGTATGGTAATTAGCTCATTGAAGCTCGTGCATATGGACTGCAAATCATGCATGTACTTAAAATTATGGGATGCAGGTGACACACAAGGGCCAAAGTAACTAAGCAACATATCTATCAATAAAAAAGGCAGACACTGGCTAGAGATTAGGAAGCTTTGGGAAGAGAAGAAACACACACACACATACACACACACACAAAAAGACCCAGAGTACACCAAACTAATGTTGATCTCATCTGCCAGAGGTCAGTCCACTCTCCCTCCGAGACTGTAATACCGTGCTTAATAAGCTTTTGCCGCTTTGCTTTGCTATCTGTGTGTGTCTAGTCCAGTTCTTTGTTCAGGACAACAAGAGCCTAAAGCTACTGGGCACTATCCAGTAACACGCCTACCACAGCCTCCCAAGTAGCTGGGACTACAAGAATGTGCCACTGTGCCCAGCAAAAAACACAAGCTTATTAACTTACAGTTCTGTAGGTTACAAGTATAACATAGGTCTCAATTTAGGGTATCAGGGGCCGGGTGTAGTGGCTCATGCCTGTAATCCCAGCACTTTGGGAGGCGGAGGCAGGCGGATCACCTGAGACCAGCCTGACCAACACGGCGAAACCCCATCTCTACTGAAAATACAAAAATTAGCCAGGTGTGGTGGTGGGCGCCTGTAATCCCAATTACTCAGGAGGCTGAGGCAAGAGAATCACTTGAACCTGGGAGGCAGAGGTTGCAGTGAGCCGAGATCCCACCATTGCACTCCAGCCTGGGGGACAGAGCAAGACTCTGTCTCAAAAAAATTAAAAAAAATTTTTAAAAATTAAGATGTCAGCAGGTCTTTGTTCCTTTCTGGAGGCTCTAGGGAAGAATCCATTTCCTTGCCCTTTTCAGCTTCTAGAGGCTGCCAGTGTTCCTTGGCTCATGGCCCCTTCCTCCATCTTCAAAGTCAGCAGTGTAGTATCTCTCTGACGCTTCTTCCTTGTCTAGTCGATCTGATTTTAAGGATTCATGTAAATAGATTGGACCCACCTGGATAATCACCCCATGTGAAAGTCCTTAACCTTAATCACATCTGCAAAGTCCCTTTTGCCAGGTAAGATAGACACCATAGGAATAGGACATGGGTCTCTCTGGGGAGCCTTCATTCTGCATAAAAGTGAGGGTGTGTGTGTATTTATGTAGGTCTGTGTCTACCACCTCTGCATAAAAGTGAGGGGGTGTGTGTGTGCAGGTCTGTGTCTCCTCAGCCTTTGCCTCCAATGCAGAGGGCCCCTCTTCAAACTTTGTGTCTATTTTGCTATAGTCAGAATGTGGAAACCTTAGCCCATTAAACCTTAGTGAGAAAATCTTACCATATATTTGTGGTAAGCAAATACATGCAAAACCACCATGCAAATAGGGACCTGGCTGGAGCCCCTCTCCTGGGGCTGGCTTTCTAGGGAACTGGAAGATAATTGACAGAGATCCCTTCCAACGCATCTATCCATCCCAAACTCAGAATCAGGTCCAGAGAGGCCACAATGATGGGAAATAAATGAGGTGTTGAGTGACCACGAGGCAGAACAAGCCTTATACCCCACGCTAAGGGCTAAGGTGCACTCCCTTAGCTAGCCCACCCAGTGGAGCTCTCCAGCCCCTCCCACCCAACCACACACCATGCTCTCCTGCCTGGGCATTCTCCTCATTCCCTCCCACCACAGCCCCTGCCTAAGGAGGCCCCTCCCACCTGGGAGGCTTCCCCTTTCCTCCTCTCTGACTCGAACTCTGAAGCATCCTTCAAGACCCAGCTGAAGTCTCCCCTGCTCAAGGAAGACTTTCTCAGCATGTCCCTGTCCTCCTCCAAGGGTGTACCTTGTCCTTTGAGCACAGGGTACTGTCTCCTGGTCCTGTTTCTTTCGTAGTGCCCATCACCAAGATGGCCACACAACAGGCCCTCGGTCAATGTCATGTCCTGGGCACACTACACCCTTTCAGGCCTCTGCACTTCTGCACATGCTGTCTGCTCTTGACTAGAAAATTCTTTCCTAACTCCTCTTGCAAGGTCTCATCTCCTGAGGAGCCTTCTCCACCTCCCCTCCCACACTGCTCTTCTCTTTTTAACATTACCACTTTTCTCTTTTTAGAACCTATCCCTGTTATACCATTCTTCATGTGAACTATAATTCCATTAGACCCAAGGAAACAAATCCATCTTATATAAACATTTGTTGAGTGACTACTCTTCTAGACACTGTGCAAGGTGCCAGGGAAATAGACATGAATCACACAGAGATCTGGCCTAAAGGGCCTAATGACTTGTGTTAGTCTGGTACCCACACCATACTGGGTAGTTGAAGAGGACTAGGACACAAATCGGATTCCTCTGTGAGTCCCCATCGGCAAGCACATACCAGCCCATAAGGAAGATTTGTGGAACAATGCAAGATTTTGACATTCTTGAGTTGTAGCTTCACCTCAGACAAGCTGCTTTACTTTCCTGAGCCTCAGGTTCCTCATCTGCTAAATGAAGGCAGAATTCCCAGGGGTGGGCTAAGGATAAGTGGAGACTATGAGTGGGAAAACCCTCTGGAGACCAATCATCCCTCCGTATGTATGAAAGGTAGTGACTGTGACTGTGACATTCTCCTCTGTCCCCTACCAGGGTCAGCCATGCTCCTCAAGGCTTATGGAAGGAATGAGTAAGCAGCTCTCACTAGCACTGAATTCATACCACTCAAATCTGGCCCTTCCTGGATCCTAGAGAATTCTCTGCATAGAGTCATGGTTTCCATCTTCAGCCTCTGGGCTCTGGATTTATTGATTTCTGTTGAGAAATCTCCATCCTACCCCTGCTTTCCATTCCTAGGCCCTGGTTTGTATAAATCACAAATAAGCCAAATGTAAAAATCTAAGAATGGGAAGGGTTAGGCTAGGGGAATCCCTTCCAGGGACTCACATCAGAGCTGGCGACGTGGTTAGGCTATTATGTTAGAGAACATGGGAGCTTGTGAATGGGGAGACATTTACCTGGGGTCCCCAGCAAGTCAGCAATAAGAGAAAGGTGAGACCCAAGATGCCCGGATCCCATCCCATCCACTCCATATAGGGCCACCAAAGACCTTCCCTATCTGGGTCCCCTATCATTCTTTCTCATCTCTCTCCACCCCACACATCCAGTTCTGCCCAGATTCTCAATGTTCTCCAAACATGCCCTTGAATGAAAGATGCCTCTTTGTGCACCCTCTTTTCCCACTTATCTACCAGTGGGCTTAACTCCTACTCATCCCTCAAGGCCCACTCAAATGTTTTCTTTTCTGGAACAAAAGCCTAAATTTAGTTTGTCCAGAACCCATTCATCTCCCCTCCTCTGTGTTCTCATGTATTCTCTATATACATTGATTTTAACAATTATTACCCTCCTCTATAATTGTCTATAATTGTCTTAGTACTCACTATATTTTTCTCTAGGGCAGGAATTATTTCTGCTTCTCCTCTGTCCCCAGGGCCTAGAAAGGTGTCTGGCACTCAGTTGGTACTCAGTAAATGTCACCAGCTAACCCGTCATCATGACTTACTGAGCCTGGCTGATGACCTTCAAAATAAACTCTGTTACTAGGTAATTTCCAGCAGGCGGAGTTATCGGGAAGGACAGGGCAAATGGTACCTGACGTAGGAATCCTGTAAGAAAAAGATGCCGGAGGAGAAACTGATGGAGACACAGGTCACAGGAGGAAGATGAGGAATCCAGGAGAAGGTCATGCTGGGCCCTGGGGACATAGTAACCATTCAGTCCCTGCCCTCAAGGAGCTCATGGTCTGCTGGGGAAATAAACAGAAGCACAATTTTGTATGGAATGAGGCTGTAGTAGACCATTTTCTCCTCCTAATACCCTTTCTTTGCATGGCTTCCAAGATACCATCAACTCACCCAGCTTTCTACTTATCTTTTTGGTCTTCCTTCTCCATCTGGTTTGTTGCTTTTCCTAGTTTCCTCAAATTCGGAATATTGGAGGACACTATTTTCCATCTACACTCACTCCCTTGGTGATCTCATCCAGTCTCATGACTTCAAACACCATCTATGTGCCAATGACTCCCAAATCCAGCCCAGATCTCTGCCCTGACCTACAGATTTGTATGCCTCCCTGCCGCCTCAACATCTCTACTCTAATGGGCATCTCAGACTCAACACACTCAAACCTGAGCTCCCCATCAAAAAAAAAAAAGAAATCCCTCCCTCATCACCTCCCCAGTCTTTCCCATCTCAAAACAGTTGCAACGCCAATCTTCTAGTTGTTCAGCCCAAAAATCGTGGCTCCTTTCTTATTCTGGCATTCTACATCTGTTAGCAAACCTTGTAGTCTCTACCATTTAAATAAATTTAGAATTCAACCACTTCTCATCCACTACCTCTAGATTATCATAATAGGCTCCCAACTGGTCTCCCTGCTTCTGCCATTGTTTCCCCTATGCCCAGTCTATTTTTTATAGAACAGCCAGAGTAACTCAGTTAAAATGTAAATCAGATTGTGTGGACCCTGTGCTCACAACCCTCCACTGACTCCCTAACTCCTCATGTCCTACCTATTACTCGCCCTAGAGAACACTATGCCCAAGCCATTCTAGGCCCTCTGCACTTCCATTCTCTCTCACTGAAATGCTCTTCCACAAATATCAGAAGGCTCTCTGCTTCTTCAGACCTTTACTCAAAAGTCACCTTCCCAGTGACTTTGGCCCCCCAATCAAAAACAAAACACCTCCCCTGCAAATATTTTATTCCAACTTCTCAGATTTTTCTCCTCAGTATTTACTGCAATCTTAAAACTACATATTTTATTTATCTATCTTCTTCATTGTTTACCTCTCTCATAATGAAGGCTGTACGAAAAGAGGGACTTTTTTGGTCTGTTTTGTTTACTGCTGTATACCCACTACTAAGAATAGTGACGGACATATACTAAGGCACTCAATAGGTATTTGTTGAATAAATGAAAAAGGTAGTCATTTCCAAGAGGCAAAGTGTACTCTTTAATGAAAAACTATAACAAACGGTGCTATTTGGCAATATAATCACATTCAATATGCACAGTACATGATCTCTTGAACAATTCTTATCCAATCTTCACATCAGCCCAGGATAGAAGGAAGGCTGGGCAGAGATTATGATGCTGGTTGACAAAGAAGCTGAGTTCAGAGAGCAAAAGGACTCGCCAAAACTCACACATCTGTCCAGGACAGTACTGGAAATGTGGACGACTGCTGTCCCTGGAAGAGCCTGGTAAGTGATGGAGCTTAATAGGAATTGGGTTTGAAGGACCTCTGTTTCCAGAAAGCATGAGTATCTCTAAAGGGGAAGCTGAGTCAGAGGTTACTGGAACTGAGGCGTCAGCGAAGGAATGGGAGAGGTTACAAGGTTGACCTCTAAGGGGACTTGGCCCAGGTCTGAGGAGGGCAGCAGATTCCCCAAGCAACAGAATGCTGTGCCTGAGGCTGACTAGTCATTCAAGTCTGTACATAATCTCCAATGTCAGAATTCAACAGACAACCTTAAGAGAGATCACTGAGTCTACTGCATGTCTGTAGGGTTTGGCTTCCCTGGACTGTGAGGTCTTCCAGGGAAGCCACCATTTTCATAGATGTATCCCCAGTTTCTAGTAAGGCCTGGAATATAGTAATATAGGAACTCAAATATTTTTGTTCAGAGCAAAAATAAAAAAGAATGAATGTGCTCAAACGGGAAACTGAAGCTGAGAGAGCACAGACAGGAGGGACATAACATTAACCAGCAATTCTGGAGTAGTAACAGATTAGTTTTCTGGGATGCAGCAGGACAAACGGCCCTCGCACTAAGAGGTTGCTGTCAACTATTCTTCAGAAGGGGTTAACAAGCAAATGGTGCCTGGGAACAAAGCGGCAGGGGTTAAACGTAGCCGTAGTAGTGGGGCCAGGATGGAGAGGCCGATTGGCTGAGCCTCGAGGCGGGTCACACTTCCTTCCCTAACACTGTGACTAAGGTATGCAACGTCACATCCGGTTTAGTGGGCGGGAGCAGGGAACAAAAGGAGACGAAGGACGCATGCGTTTGGTGAGTCCCGGATTCTGGTGGGTTCTTCCGCTCAGGCTGAGTGAAGCGCTTCCGGGTCGCCGCCGGCTGCAGCTTCCCGGCGCGGTAAGTACAGAGACAAGGCTGCCGTCGTCTCCTTGCCCCTTCATTCCTTCTCCCACAGAAACCCATTTCCTTTGACCCGACTGCCCAGGAGCTCCATATTGAGAGTCCTTAACCCTTAAAGAGCTCCAGTTCATTGGCCGCTTCCTCGAGACTAAGCCCCACCCCTCACACAAGGTCCGTCATTCATTGGTGTCACTTCCTGTCACCCAGCATTTCTTTCAGTTAATTGGCCCTACCCAGGCCCCGCTTTTTTCGCGTTTAGCAACCCTATAAGGCCAAATTTCTGTCTTGAGTCCCGCCCTACTTTCTTTCTGTTGGTCAACTGCATGGTCATTACCGTAATGAGTAAAGAATGGGCGGTGGCTTTGCGACGGTGGGTTGGGCTTTCCGAGCTGAGATCTCTGGCCTGTCAGTACTTCTTGGACATGAGGGTGTTTTCTCTCGTACCTAATTACGCAGGTTGGGAATCTGAGATACAGGGAAGGGCAGCAGCTGGCCCTGGGTCGGTCAGATAAATTAGGACAGAAGCAGGACCAGCATCAATTCTTTTCTCCTGCTCATCCCTTTCACGGAGGAGTTCTAAGCCCCGACTCACTGTATGACCTAAAGCCAGTCTCTGCCTGTCGCTGGGCCTCAGTTTGCCTGTCCGCAGTTTAATAAAGATTATCTAGCACTCCTGGTCGGCTCCCTCAGCCGCTCAAAGCTGACTGTACCCTTATAATGTTAGTTCATCCATTCAGTCTTACATCTACTTATTTATCCACTTATTCATGCCTCCTAGAATGTCTTACTAAGCCCTGCTTGCATATGCTACAATCCCCCCACCCCAACATTTGGCTGTGATTCATGAGCGGTCGTTAGTGTCCTAAATTTCTGACACTGGGTGGGTGTGGCATGGGCCATCATAAAGGTGCAAAAAGCAGGTTTTAGTGTATGGAGGAGGTAGGGATAATTTCAGTAGAACCCTGCTACCTCTAATTTTGTATAATTTCATAATGCCAGTCTGCATTCTGGATTCCTATTCCTACACTTTACTCCTATTCCCTTCCCTCCTTGAACAACCTGCAAACAGCTTTATTTATCCATTATTTACTTAATTATCAGAATAACTTTGACGGTGGTATAATTGTTATTATCCCCATTTTACAGATGAAGACATTGAGGCCCAGAGAGGTTAAGTGACTCAGCCAAGGTCAAACAGCTAGTAAGTGTCGGAGCCAGGACTCAAAGCCAGGTCTATCTGATTCCTAGTGGGAGGGGCTGCTTTCCTGCTGTCTTCCACCCTATACCTAAATCAAATTACAACCAAATTAAAAACGAAAACTAAGCAAAACACATTCACTTGACCCTTTCCCTCAGTCCAGGAGCCATGTCCACTTTGTTCCCCTCACTCTTCCCTCGTGTGACTGAGACACTGTGGTTTAATCTGGATCGACCCTGTGTGGAAGAGACAGAGCTGCAGCAGCAGGAACAGCAGCATCAGGCCTGGGTGAGTGAGCAGCTAGCACAGCACAGACAGAGACCCCAGCACAGACAGAGACCCCCTTCAGTGGGCCATGACCCAGCCTTATTCTGGAAATCTGCCCAGGAAGAGCTTTTTGCCCTCAGCTGGGAATAATCAGGCTGGGAGCCAGGGAGCCAAGGTTCTCATCTTTTCATACCCTAATTTACAGGGGTACCATGTGACTTCTGGGCCAGATTAGAGCCCAGGCTGCTGACACTCAGCCCAAGCTCTTTTCCCTAAAGCACAGGAAATAATTTTGACTATTGAGGATCTAGCAGATGACGCTTTCTAGGCTGGTAAGTCTCTCACTTCATCCTCACCATAATTATATGAAAAAACCAAGGCTCAGAGAGTTTAAGTATTTAGATCAAGTTCATAAATGGCAGATGACAAGAAAGGGATTGAATCTCCCTGAGAACTGGGAGGAGGCTTCTCCCCCACACGTGTGGCTCGTCTTCTGGGCAGAATGGGCCAGTCCCATGCCCCTGACCTGCCCTACTTGGGCTCTGGCCTTTTTCGTCTGTGCCTTTGCCCACAGCTCCAAAGCATCGCAGAGAAAGACAACAACCTGGTTCCTATTGGCAAGCCAGCCTCAGAGGTGAGTGGCTCTAGCAGGTGGGGCCTGTGTGGGGGCCACAGTGGACCGAGGCTCTGCTCTAATTCTGAATGTCCTGCCTCTCACCCAGAGCAGTTGTGGTTCTCAGATCTGGGTGAAGGGCAAAAACGAGAGATAGAAGGGGTGGGCATTGGGCCTAGCATTAAGGTCCTGCAGAACATGCACCAGCCTGCTAGACTCAAGGAGGGAGGGTTGGGGTGGGGGGTCATTCATTGGCCCTAGAGAGAGGTTCAAGTGGGTCAGTTCTTGAACTGATCCACGCAGGCCTGTAGGGCTTACAGGCTCTGTCCTGCCCACCAGCACTATGATGACGAGGAAGAAGAGGATGATGAAGACGATGAGGATAGTGAAGAGGACTCAGAGGATGATGAGGACATGCAGGACATGGACGAGATGAATGACTACAATGAGTCGCCTGATGACGGAGAGGTCAATGAGGTAGGCAGGGGGTATGGGGGAGGGCCTCTCTTCCTGGGCCCCTGCTTCTGACCCAGTTGATGGCCAAAGGGTACAGAAACCCTGGATCCAGCCAGGGACAGGATCTGGGGCTGAGGCTGGCTGAGGCCCCTCCCCACCCACACCCAGCCTCCTCTCCAGGTGGACATGGAAGGCAACGAACAGGATCAGGACCAGTGGATGATCTAGGTAGACAAGGCAGGGTGGCCTCAGAGAGATTCCAGGCCAGCCCAAACTACCCTGCATCCCAACCCCCAACCCCTGCCCACAGAACCAGCTGATGGCCCCAGTGCCTGAAAGTGCCCTTGGGCACCTCCTCAGCTGCTGCCAGGATCTGGTCTCCTTGGCCCCTCCCAGGCCATCGATCTGCACTTGAAATCCCCAGGGCCTGAGCCCCACTCCACCTTCCTGGCCAGTACCTCACCCCTTGATTGGCAGGTCTGGTCTCTTTCTAAGTTTCTTTAATAAAGACAAAGGAGTGATTTTCCCCCCATGTCTATTCCCTCTTTGTTGGTGGGGCCCAGAGGAGTCTAGCATCTTCTTTTGGGCTTTGGGGAGAGGGCACTCAACGGACATCAGCCACACCTAATTGGCTAAGTGGGCCAGGGTTAGGGAAGGCCAGGGCATGCCTGGCCCTGGGTCCAGGGTTCTGTGCCATTTTCTCTGGCCCAGCTTGCATCCAGCTATTCCTGCAGGGCCTCTAACTCACTGTCTGCCACTTCCTCTGATCCCACCCTGAATGGCATGGGCTGAGGATGGGAGGCTTTCTGAGGCCGAGAACTGGGAGGTCCCTGGAGCTCTCCCATCCAGCTTCCTTCATGTTAAGAGAGAAGATTAAATCTCAGAGCAAGGCAGGGATTCCCTTGGAGTCACTCAGCAAATCAGTGACAGAGATGGGTCAGGAGCTCAGCAAGAATGCTGTCAGTCCATGGTTCTCCCTGGAAAGAGGGGGCCTAGTGAGACCAAGCAGCCTGATAGAACTTGACACTTGAGGTCAGTGTAGAGGCTGAAAGGGGTCAGAGGTGGGAAGAGAGACTCCCTAGCCCTGAGCCCAGCATGTGTCAAGGCCCCAAACAGGAAAGGGAGCAGATTCTGAGGTCCCTGCTTGGGTGGGGGTGGGGGTGGGTGTGGGCATCAGTAAGTACCCCTGGGCCTGGACCTCAGCCTGGTCCAGCATAGGTGAGCTGAGCTATGCCATCCTTGATAGCAGGGAAGTCTGGAAGGCCAGTGTGGTAGAGGCGGCAACGGTAGCGGCCACAGCTCTTAGCATACTGCAAGAAGCGGGGTGCACCAGGGAAGAGCACATGGTCAGCCAGCACAGTGCCACCTGCTGGCAGTAGGGCATGGGCCTCCAGCAGCTGCAGGTCCCTCAGGTAACATCGTGGCCGGTGTATCAGGAGCACCAGGTCTGCCCGACTCAGCTGATACTGGGTGCGTAGGCACGGGATCACCTCCTCTGAGCTGCCCACGATGAGCTCCACCTGTGAGGATAGGGGGAGCTGGAGGTGAGGGTGGGGGGAATTGTTCTCCCAGTGAAGACCCCACCAGGATCTGGCTTACTTCATGCCAGGTCCTGGCTTAGCTCCCCATGAGTGTTCTCACATTTCCTCTGACCTCAGAACCTAAGAAGTCAGGATCAGTATTGTGATTTCCATTCTGCCTGTGAAGAAGCTGAGGTTCAGAGGATGCATGCTTTGCTAAAGGTCACATAGCTAACAAGAGGCAGAGTAAGAGCTGGACCCAAATTTGCTGGGTTCCAGAGGCCTTCCTCTTAGCTGTTTCTTTTGTCATCCGGCAGAAAATAATGTGCAGATGACTTGGGACACGAGGACACATCATCCAGCATCACAGTCCCCAGAGTGGAGGTGCTTCCTTCTCCTTAGATGGGAGTCCCTCACAAGGGATGTCTGGCTAGGCCAAGGCCTGGGGTGACAGAAATCTGGGTTGGGGAGATGGGAGACTGACCATGTGCTCATCAAAGCCGGCCAGGCGGATGAGTTTTTCAGCCACTGCTGCTGTGCGTGGGTCCCGCTCCACAGTAAGAAGGCGACCCCCAGGGGGCAGGGCTTGGGCAATAAGCAGGGTAGAGTATCCACAGTACGTTCCCAATTCCAGCACACAGGCAGGGGCCTTCTCCTCCACCAGCCGCATCAGGATCTGACCTATGTGGGGAGATGGCTGTTGCAGAAGACATGGGAGACGAATGCAGGGCCCCTGATAGAAAGATATCTCAAATGCTCACCTGCCTCACTGCAGCTCCCAACCAGTTGGGGTCTCATCTGTCTCCTGTACCATAGCCCCAACTGCCCTCCTGGTCCCCGTCTCCTACAGTGTAGTCTTCACACCAGCCCTGGAATCTTTCCAACCAATCTGACCTTATTACTCCTTGGCTCCTGTGAGCTGAAGGCCTTTGGGATTGAACTTGGGATCCTCAGCCTGGCATTCAGGACCTTGGACCTGATCCTATTCTACCTCCCAGGTTCATCTCTCAGTACTTCCCACCTATGGCCTGTATCACAGCCATCCCAAACAACTGTACCCAGAATCCATCATGCTGTCTCATTCCTTCATGCCACATGTGTATATGTGGCTGGCTTTGCCATTCCCACCCCCATCTCCATCTGCCTGGCCAACTCAAAACTTCCAGATTCAGTTCAGATGTTGCTCTTTCTCCATGAGGTCCCAGGCAGAAACAACCACCCTATCTTTGAGATTTATGAAAGGTCTCTGTTAGAATTTGTAGTTTCATTCCCCTTTTATTGCTCATTGAATATATTTCTGATCTTGGAATTGGACGAACTTCTATTTATTTATTTATTTATTTATTTATTTATTTATTTATGAGACCAGGTCTTGCTGTGTTGCCCAGGCTGGAGTGCAGTAGCGTGATCATGGCTCACTGCAGCCTTGACCACCCAGGCTCAGGCAATCCTCCCACCTCAGCCTGCCTAGTAGCTGGAACCACAGTTACTCACCACCACACCCGGCTAATTTTTAATTTTTTTGTACAAACAGGGGTCTCGCTTTGTTGCCCAGGCTAGTCTCGAACTCCTGGGCTCAAGTGATCCTCCTGCCTCGGTCTCCCAAAGTGCTGGGATTACAGGCACGAGCCACCAGTGCCTCAGCCAGTGAGCCACCAGAAATTCAGCCAGTGAATTTCTGAATTTCTTTCCTTTTTTTTTTTTTTTTTTTTTTTTGAGACAGGGTCTTGCTCTGTCACCCATGCTGGAGAGTGCAGTGGCACAATCACGGCTCACTGCAGTCTCAGCCTCCTGGGCTCAAGCAGTCCTCCCACCTCAGCCTCCAAAGTAGCTGGGACCACAGGTGTGTGCCACCATGCCCAGGTAATTTTTGCATTTTTTGTAGAGATGGGTTTTTGCCATGTTGCCCAAGCCGGTCTCAAACTCCTGAGCTCAGGCAGTCTGCCCACTTTGGCCTCTCAAAGTGCTGGGATTACAGGCGCGAACCACCACACAGCCGAATTTCTTAAATAAGACCCTAAAAGCATTTATGCTGGGATTGAGATAAATCCAGGCAGACAGCTACCCTAAATGGTATGTGGAAGCCTCCATGGTGGAGAAGAAAGATGTGGAGACAGATAATTACAAAGCTATGGGTTATCTGCTGAGATGGTTATTCCACTGTGTATTATGCTTCCTTTGAGGCCAGCATTTATGGCTAGTTCATCTCTGTGGCCTCTACCCCCTCTCCCTGGCACCTAGCACATTCCTAATACAAAAGAGGTGGCAATAAATGTTTGCTGAATAAATGACTTAGTCCAAGCTCCCCTTTTCCAGATGAGAAAAAAAAAGAGGCCCTAAAAGAGGATCAAGAACCTGCCCTATTCACCCAGTAAAGCAGCAACAGATCCCAAATATTCCTTCACTGCCTTGGGGGTACTTCTTGGAGCAGAAGGCTAGGGAACACTGACCTTTGACAGGCCCCATATGGCTCAAGTACTCGCAGTGGCTGCTCCAGTGGTCCAGGGTGGTGAGGATGTGACCGGGGTCACCGGGCAGGGCATGGGTGAGCACGTAGCTGAAGGCCCGCTCCTCGATCCGCAGCCCTGACAGGCAGTCTCGGAGGCTTCGCAGCAAGACTGTGCCCACCAGCAATCGGAAGTAGTGCCGGTACCGCACCAGCAATGTTACCACCAGTGGCAGGAAGGCCAGTGCAATGGCAGGGGACATGGTCCCTACCTGGGTCCTGGGGTGGAGGGAGGGAAACCCACACCCACAATTTAACTATTTGTGTAGCCTTTGCCAGTAGCAATTATCCTTATGTTTTACAAACCATGGCTCAGAAAGGCTAAGGCTTTTGTCCAGAGTCACACAGCAGAACTGGGATTTGAATCCAGGTTAGTATGATTCCAAGCCTGTGTACTTTCAAGGACTCCATACTGTCTACTTTCAGCACCCAGCCCCAAATCACCTCTTCCCAGTCCCAACCCCTGGTTCCATCTTCACATTGTTCCCCTGACTTGTTTCTCTTTATCCCTGAAGTCACCCCTTCTTCAGGACCCCTTTCACTAGTTCCCCTCTGGGATATCTTCCCCCACCCCTACCCTCTGCCTGCTTGGACTCCTCTGACCACTGCTGTGTAGCAAAAGAGCATAGGTTTGCAGTCAAAAGCACCTTCACCATCACTGTGCCCTGCCTCAGTAAAAGGCAATCAAAATACTCCATAGGGTGTTAGGGTGAGATGTCCTCTTTCCCATCCCAGGACCCTCCCTCTGCCTGCTCTTCCCTACGGATAGGAGGAGTCTTTGATTCTGTAATAATTCTCCAGCCCTATCTCCTCTCCGCTGTATTCCCTTCTTCTCCTGTTCTGTCTTAGAATTCCCTTCACAAATGTGTACATACACATAACACACAGCACACATATTCCCTCTACTCAGCTCTTCTCTCCAGAGGCCTATGGGGAATGGGCCTCTCCTCCCATGTCCTGGGCCATTCTCTTCCTCATCCAGATCTGACCTCCTTGCAGGCCTTCTTGCAAGGCCCCTGGTGGTGGCGGGGAGTAAAAATGAAAGAGTGTATGGATGGGTGTGAATAGATGAGTGATGCGGTGGGCTTGAATTGGTGTGCTTGGGAACCCACAATCCAGGGCCCTGCTTACCTGGGCTGGAGGCTCCTGCTTAGGCAAGACCAGAGCACAGGACAGGTTGAGGGAGTCCAGGGCCTGCTGTGGGGGATAACTCTGAGCAGGAGGCTGGACTGGCTTTCAATTATTCATGCTGAGGTGGCTGCTGTCACCTGAGACCTGCAGTTCAAGTTACCAGCCCCAGGGATGAGCTTAAGCTGCCTCCTACCCTTCAGGAACCTCAAAAGATTTACAGAACCTCAGGGTCTTGATTTGAGGGGTTATAAGAGGTACGAGATCTGGCGACTTCTGCGATCCCTTGGATCAGGAGATGGGGCATGGGGTGAGCCAAGGTGATGGGGTGACTGTAATGTACTCATTGATACGCAAGTTTTTTGTAAGCAAGGCCATGCCTTGGGCCACAGGTAAGAGTCAGAACCTGTCATTGTGCTCTAGGAACTCCCAAGTTTGGTAGGTGAGACTGACCCAGGAACATAGAATATAGTGTGATCACTATTGGATGTTCCACGACTACAGGGACTTTGGCTGTTTTGTGAACTGATGCATATCCAGATATAACAGTGTGTGGCACATAGTAGACGCTCAGCAAATATTTGTTAATAAATGCATGAATTAACACTGGATGAGGATTAAGCATAGAGAGCTGGACATGTCCAGAGAATGGGGTCAGAGAAGGTAATCAGGAGGACATTGTACTGAGTCTCGAAGACAGTAGGCAGACCAGGCTGCATGTGCAAAGTCCAGTAGATCAATCAGGAAACATCATTTCTCTACCTCCAGTGAAACAGATTGCTCACCCCTCCACCCCCTCACCCCTCACCTCAGAACATGCAGTGGGAGAGAGGTGTCAGGCTCTGCGTGACTTTGATATGTCAGATGGGTAATGTGCCAAAACAAGATTTGAGGGTGGGCGCATTTCACACACGCGGAATCACACGCGCATGAACAACAAATGGATCACTATACAATTTTGGACGGACTTGGACCTGTGTTCAGGGCCCAAGGGAAGACATGGGGGAGGAGGGGCGTTTAGGAAAAGAGAACTGATGGTCAGCTTTGTGCGTTAGATTTACTATGGGTCCTGTAAAAAAAAAAGGCAGAATTAAAGATAAAAGCCTGAAGGCAGAGAGGTCAGTGAGGTGATTTCTATCTCCTCCACCAGGATTTATCTCCGCTCCGCGTCAGCATGTGAAGGTAGTATAAGGTCCCTTCTTCCTGTAAGTCGCAGATCCCCAGCCCAGGTGCAGAATACACCCTCCGTGTATTCACCCCCAGCCCAGCTGGGCGATACACCCTCTGTTCCCCTACTGGGTACCGGTCATCTGGATCCTCTGTGTGTGCACCCAGGCTGTACGATCTAGGAGCGTCAGGCCTGGATCCCACTCGCCCCTCGCATGGCATTTAGAAGAGTATATCACGAGCATACAAGGGCATTTGGTACGAGTTCGCTCAATGGCCCAGAGAAGTGGCCTAGTGGCCACGAGAACGCATAACACAATTCACGACGGCCACTACTGCCAGGTTAGAGACTGGAAAGATGAAGTCATGTGATCCGCCCCTCCCTTTCCTCGCTTCACTTGCCTGCGTGTCCGGTTACGCCTTCCCATTGGTTGACAACGATCACGCGCTAGCGGGCGGGACCGGAAGCCGGGGTATTGCCTGAGGCGGCCCAGCGGCTCCGGGAGAAGGGATACGGGGGGTGGCGGCGGGTGGTTGCCTGCGGGAGGCAGTTGCGGGTCATGTGACCGGAAGGGCTCCTGACGGACGCCGTCCCTCCTCGGCGCGGCCTGAGCGCCCGGCCTGACCCCGGCCATGGGGTGCTGCTACAGCAGCGAGAACGAGGACTCGGACCAGGTGCGGCCGCGGCAGGCGGGGCTCGGGAATGAGGGCTAAGACCCTGGGGCTTGGGGCCCCAGAAAGAAATCTGCGGAGAACGGGCAGCCGGACTGCAGGGCTCACTGAATACGGAGGCCTGGAGGGGACAGATTACACAGGAGACGCCAAGCCGGACTCCTACCCCAGTTAAAGCCCCAGCTTTCTACGCGGTCCCCGCCTCGGGGTGTACAGGCAGCCGCCTGTCCGGCTCGCTCCCACCACTTCCGTTTGCTCCTACCTTCAAAACTTTCCAGATTCAAGGATCCTCAGTCTAGGTCCCCGGGAAATACTCCCTTCCCAGCTTCCTGTCTTCTCTGTATTAGTGGGCTTTGCGAATCCATTGCAGGGGTGGGTAAGCTGAGGCCCTGAGTTAGGCTGTCCTGCGATGAATCAGGAATTCATGTATCGTCTTAGTCCCTGGGGTTGCAGAAGGAAGGTCGCTGCTAGTTTAGGGCCAGAGGACGATTCTGGAAGTTGGTGGCCTTTGAGTTGGCCAATGAAGGATTTAATGGATACAGTGAGGACATCGGGACATGGGGGAAATTGTCTGGGAAGCAACAAAGAGGGTTTAGCTTTGACTAGATTGTGGTAAAAGAGAAATGGAGCGGGAAGTTCATTTGGTTCTGAGTTTGGCTTGCCTCAGTGCAGTCTGTCTGGGGCCTGAGGGTTCCTTTAGCTGGAGACATGCCTGTTCTGAGAATTTGGCTGTAGATCTGATCCCTCTGACGAAAGGCTTAGGCTGGGGAGACCTGTACAGTTTTAAATTCTCCCTCTTCCTCTTAGTGCATTCTCACTTCTCTCCACATTCTAATCCCTGCCCCGCCTGGCCTGACATTCAAGGATGAAGTTACAAGTTGCTGTCCACTCTCCTTTTTTGATCGTCTCTAACCCTGGATTCTACATTTGAACATATAGTAGACCTGAGAAAGTAGAAAGGTTTCAAGTAGCTCACAGTCTAATAGGGGAGATGGTCACAAAAATAGATTATATCACTGGTACTTGGGAAGTAGTTATTTCTTCAGTGAACGTATTTTGGATTAAGGGTTTAAGCTTAGGAAAATGTCATTTGTGGCCGGGCGCGGTGGCTGAAGCCTGTAATCCCAGCACTTTGGGAGGCCGAGACGGGTGGATCATGAGGTCAGGAGATCGAGACCATCCTGGCTAACACGGTGAAACCCCGTCTCTACTAAAAAATACAAAAAAAAAACTAGCCGGGTGAGGTGGCGGGCGCCTGTAGTCCCAGCTACTCTGGAGGCTGAGACAGGAGAATGGCGTGGACCCGGGAGGCGGAGCTTGCAGTGAGCTGAGATCCGGCCACTGCACTCCAGCCTGGGAGACAGAGTGAGACTTCGTCTCAAAAAAAAAAAAAAAAAAAAAAAAAAAGAAAATGTCATTTGTATGGGAAGCAAGGGTCGCTTCTGGTTCTCAATTCTTCATACACCCAGTGAACACATATTTCCTTTGCTCTGTGTTAGGCATGTGTCATGCCTAATACCTCTCACTTCACCTCCACCTTTTTGAGAAAGAGACAACAATAACCCTGCCTACTGGGAGAGCTGTGGCCTAGTGGAAAATTGTCCCTTAAAGCATAGTGTGGACTCTTGCAGGGAATGAGTCAAGAAGGATTAATGCCTTATGAGAAAGGATACCAGCTTCTACTTGGAAGGGAGAGCTGGGCCTGCTGCTCTCCTGAATCTCTACCTTCTCCTTGGTGGGCTCTCCTTTCTGTTCCTAACACCCAGAGAAGGTGTTTAATCACTGCTGGGTGATTTGAGGCCTCACGTAGCAAGAGCCGTAACCATCCACCTCCCAGAGTCCCTCTTTCAGTTCTTGGGCAGGCTCTTCTCCCACTCTCATCTCTGTCTCTTTATCACAATAAAAAATGTACAACACATTACAGTTTACAAAGGGCCTTGATAGTTATCTAATTTGACTCTTGCCAGACATCTGTCATATTAGTGTGGGTTATGTCTATTTAAAGGTGAGGAAAAAGTTCAGAGAAGCTAAGTGATTTGGCCAAGCTGAGAAGTGCTAATGCCCAGGTGTTCTGATGCCAAGCCATGTACTTTATCCATGGGACCAAGCAGTCTCATCTATGCCCCTAGACCAGGTGGCCAGTCATGGGCAGGGTGCTATGTCTGTGCTAAGGTAGACAGTGAAACCCTGCCTCTTGGGTTACACTGACGCAGAGACAAACCTTGATGTGACAAACCTAACCCATGCTCCACTCGCACTTCGGGAGTGGGGTGATACTTGTCTACTCTGAAGGGGGTAGCATGGCCTCTTCTTTAAGTCTAGGTTTCAAGAAAACAATGTTGTTCCTCCCTTGATCTTAGCTGAAGGCTGAGAAGTGATCAGCCAACCTTCTTCTTGAAGAACCCCTGATAGGGAAGAGACTACCCTGTCCTGCAGGAAGATCTGTCTGAAGTGGAGCTGGGAGAAGGACAGACACATAGGAAGCTAACTTGGGCCTCATTATGGAGCCAGCTTTCCTTAGAAATACATAGTTTTATCTTTGGCAAACATTTTGTCTTTTTAGCTCTTTAATACTGAGCCTGTGTTTTAGGGAAGAAGGGTGTCTGGGAGTTTATAGAGGTAATGGGGCAAAGCCCACAGCTTCTGTCTTTTGCTGCTGGGAACTGGATCAAATTGCCTGAGGACACTTGGGCAACCTAGGCTTGAGAAAGAAGAGTAAGGTGAAAAGGCTGGGCCTCCCTAAGCAGGGCAGGAGGAAGTAGCCCTCTACAAGGAGAGTTGTGGAGTTGTGGGCAGGGGAGCTGGAGCCTGCAGCAGGAAAGACTGAGGAACTGAGACAGGCCTGGAGGGGAGCATTGAGGAGTCTGACACTGAAGGTTGGTGAGTCAGCATTAGCCAGGATGTCCCCCTGGGCCCATCCTTGGCTTTGTCCAGGGCACTCTTGCTCTTTATGGGTTGGATAGATACCCAGCAGGTCTGTTTTTCCAATTTACCACTGATAACAGCAATCAAGGATTTGCAGCTGATGGACTCAAGGCAGGGTCAAATCCAGAAATATTACGGTAGATAGAACAGGGGACTGAAACAGGACAAGTAGTAAGACCAAACCAGTGAGGAAGCTTGGTTTGGTCTTACGTTAGTTCAGGGGTTGTGATTATCAGCATAGGCCAGCAGTAACAGGGCTGCTGAAAATTTACATGGGCTACTCAGGTGGTTTAGCAAGGGTGGGAATAGCTCCATTGTTGTTTGTTTTGAGATGGGGTCTTGCTCTCTTGCCCAGGCTGGAGTACAGTGGCACAATCCTAGCTCACTGCAGCCTCAAACCCTGGGTTCATACAGTCCTTGCACTTCAGCCTCCCAAGTAGCTGGGACTGCAGGGCTCACACTACCAAGTCCAGCTAATTTTTTTTTTTTTTGGTAGAGACAAGGTCTTGCTTTGTTGCCCGAGCTGGTCTCAAACTCCTGGACTCAAGCAATCCTCCTGCTTTGGGCTCCCAAAGTGTTGGGATTCCCAGTATGAATCACCACACACGGGTACAGCTCTACTGCTCAGATCAGGATACACCTCGTACACTCAGTTTGATTCTGAAAAAGAGCACCAGAGCACAAGAGGGTGAACACCTTCCTAGGGACCTGCCTTCAAGAAGGGAACACACTTGTACTGTGTGACCCAGAGCTGGGCTGGGATTCCTGCCCTGACATAATTTGAGAAATGGCCATGGAGAGGTTGGGCTTGCTTTCCCTTGGGGCCTAGGGCCTTGTCTGGACTCATCAGGGCTTCCATCTTGGAAGGAAACAGCTTTGCTGGGGAGGGCCTGGTCCTGGGGGATGAGGAGGGCTGTTCTTGGGCTCCTGACTTGCACTGGTTTCCCCTTTAGCTCCCATTGCTTTGCCATGTCTCAGCTCCTCTGTCTTCCAGCCTCTAGTATCCTTTCTCTGCCAGGTCCTAGAATGTTTTTTAAGCTCCAGGGCTATTGCTGACTATCTGCTTTGTGCCTCTGTCCCTTTTTTCAGGGCCTCTAGGACTGCCTGGCTCCACTCTCGTTTATCCTAGAACACCAACTCAGCTGAGCTCCCAAGGATAGGCAGGAACTGAGTCTTATCTGGCATTCCATAAAGCTGGGCACTTTGGATATTCCTTATAGAAATATTTTTGGTGTTTAAGGTCAGAGCTGGGCTGAGGGTAGCACCCATGAAAGGCAGGATCTAAGGGTCCTGGGGCTGACTTCTCTCCCATGACCACTTCTAGGACCGAGAGGAACGGAAGCTGCTGCTGGACCCTAGCAGCCCCCCTACCAAAGCTCTCAATGGAGCCGAGCCCAACTACCACAGCCTGCCTTCCGCTCGCACTGATGAGCAGGCCCTACTCTCTTCCATCCTTGCCAAGACAGCCAGGTAAATGTCAGAGGACCAGGCCTGGGTCAGAGCTCCTCTATCCATATTAAAGGCCAGGATAGAAGGAGCGAGGCTCAGGACATGGGGGATGGGATAAGGTCACTGGAGAGAGGTGCCTCCATGTCCAGCCCTGCTCCAGTAGGCAGGAGGGAAACTGGAGTCAGATAACCCTGGAGTTGGTACCTGGCACTGAGTCCTGTTTGTCCTTCTCAAAAGCACCTGTCATGTCATCTCTGTCTCTTCTCCCCAAAGCAACATCATTGATGTATCTGCTGCAGACTCACAGGGCATGGAGCAGCATGAGTACATGGACCGTGCCAGGCAGTACAGGTGAGCACCTGGCCAGCATGGGTCCCTCAGGCTACTTGGGCTCCTACCCTCCATCACTGTTCCAGCTTCGGAGCCTGGCCCCTAGTCCAAGCTTCTCATTTGGTGCAGCCCTGGAGACTGACCACAGATCACTTGGGTGCTTCAGTAAATATTCATGTCAGCCCTGTTTACCCTGTGACACTCTCGAGGGCATTGAGGCCAAGGGAGGTGGGCCTAGAGTGAGTCTGTGATGAGCTGAGACCTTCCCTCCCAGATACCCCCCTCAGCACCCTGCTTCTCTGGCCTGAGGGGATGAGGCTTACCTGGGCTGGGCAGGGCAGACTGTGGCTTAACTGCGTACCCCCACCCCCTCTCTCGGTCAGCACCCGCTTGGCTGTGCTGAGCAGCAGCCTGACCCATTGGAAGAAGCTGCCACCGCTGCCGTCTCTTACCAGCCAGCCCCACCAAGTGCTGGCCAGTGAGCCCATCCCGTTCTCTGATTTGCAGCAGGTGAGACACCCCTTGCCTGCCCCTGCCCACCCTTCCCACACTGCCCAGGGTATGGCAGAGGGTTCACCCACTCTGCCTCAGAGGAGGTAGGGAAGATGGAGTTAGGGAGCCTGGTAGCCTTGTGGGCCCCAGTTCCCTCTCACCTCGTTCTCTTAACGTATGTCTTTCCTATCTCCTTCCCGCAACCTTTATTGTTTCACTCCCCTTTGTTCTTTTCCTTCTGTCTCTCCCATCCCTGTCTTTCTCTCTGCCTTCCTGTTCCCCATCATTCCCTCCTTCTCCTTCATCACCATCTAATCTCCCCTCCCTCTTTTTCCTGATCGGCCTCCTCACCTGTCTCTGTTCCTCTCCTCCCCGGTCCCTCTCTGTCTTAGGTCTCCAGGATAGCTGCATATGCCTACAGTGCACTTTCTCAGATCCGTGTGGACGCAAAAGAGGAGCTGGTTGTACAGTTTGGGATCCCATGAAGAGAGGGGTCCTTGGACAGCTCTTCTCCTCTCTTCATCCCATCTCTACCCCACCCCCTTGGCCCCCAGCCTCACTGCGGCTTATATAGTACCCTAACCTGCTACTAATCACAGAGAAAAATGTGAAGAAGGAGGAGAAGAGGAAGGCTGGAAGCCTGAGCAAGTGAGGGTAGAACCTTTTGGGACTGGCCTTTGAAGCTCTGGCCAGGGATGGGGTGGGGGCCAAAAGGACAGAGCCTGGTATGTCGTCATAGTCATTGAGAATGTGGAGATACCAGTTTGGGTGGGGGGTGATCACCAGGGGACCTAGGGAGATCCCCTTCCCACCCTCTCTCTTGGCCTCAAAGTCACTCCTGCCCCCTCTCCCTGACTTGGTGCTCACATGCACCTCACGAGGGTTTGTGACCAGGGTCTGGATGAGCTTGAATTTGAATGAATTGAGTTTGTATTTCTAGAACCCTGGGTTTTTACATGTTTGGTCTTTTTTTTGTTTTGGTTTGTCACCCTCGATAAAGGAAGTATATTCATCCATGTGCTGGTTCTGGCCCCTCTGTCCTATCCATTCTACTTTTGACTACTCAGGTCTATGAGAGTAAGATGGGGGGTAGGGGGCATCTTGCAGAGGCACTGAAGATGAATCCAGGAGATAAGGGTTTAGGGTGTCAGCTCCTAGCTGAGACCTGGCTTGGGCTAACCTCAGATTGGATGAGACTGTTCTTGTCCCTTGTCCAGTGATGATGGGAACACTGTCAAAGCTGAACAGACCTGAATCTGAGGCAGCTTTGATTCTTGGGGGCCCTGCCTGAGACTCAGTGGAATTACCAGCAGCCCCTGGGGGTGAAGGGAGACACCGCAGGTCGACGGGTGGAGAGTGAAAGCAGACCAGACTCTTCTGGGAATACGTAATGTGGAGTCAGCAAGCAAATGTTTTTAAGCAGAAGATTCTTTTTATCAAATGAAATCCTAAGCAGAATCCCAGCATATAAAACATAGAATGGAATTAACTTTGATCTGATTGAAGTGGGGGCTGGTTTCAGAGATCATAGCCCATCTTCTTGGCCTGTCATGGAGGCCTGTGAGGCATCTCTACAGACCCTGGTACTCTGAAGAGTTTGGAAATTACTGATCTACTTTAACCCCCAAATCTCTAAGCTGAGAAGTACAAAGGGGCCCAGAAAGTTAGATAAATTTCCCAAGGCTATGTGGTAAACCCGGGTCTCCAGTCTCAGACCAGCAGGCCTGTCCCTCAATTGCCTCCTTTTTTCAGCAAAATAAGACTAGAGCTGGCCAGGTATAGTGGCTTATACCCGTAATCTAGCACTTTGGGAAGCTGAGGTGGGCGGATCACCTGAGGTCAGGAGTTCGAGACCAGCCTGGCCAATATGGCAAAACCCCATCTCTACTAAAAATACAAAAAAAGGCCAGGGGTGGTGGCTTACACTTGTAATCCCAGCACTTTGAGAGGCTGAAGTGGGTGGATCACCTGAGGTCAGGAGTTCGAGACAAGCCTGGCCAACATGGCGAAATCTTGTCTCTACTAAAATGTAAAAAATTAGCTGGGTGTGGTAGCAGGCGCCTGTAATCCCAGCTACTCAGGAGGCTGAGGCAGGAGAATTGCTTGAACCTGGGAGGTGGAGGTTGCAGCGAGCTGAGATCGTACCACTGCACTCCAGCCTGGGCGACAAGAGCGAAACTGTCTCCAAAAAAAAAAAAAAAAAAAGCCAGTCATGGTGGTGTGCGCCTATAATCACAGCTACTGGAGAGGCTGAGACAGGAGAATCTCTTGAACCTGGGAGGCAGAGGTTCCTGTGAGCCAAGATCGTGCCACTGTACTCCAGCCTGTGCAACAGAGTGAGACTCTGTCTCAAAAAAAAAAAAAAAAGAAAAGGCTAGAGCTACTTGCAGTTGCCTGAGTTAGAGAACATCTCTACAAGGTGTAAGTGACTTCTCATCTGCTCAACAGCTCAAATCATTTATTGTCAAACCATGCTGTCTATTCTCAGGCCTTTAGGACTACTAGGGTCGTGGGAGCCTCAAAGTGTATTCTGCTTGATCCGGGCCTTCTTGGGCTTGATGTTCATGCGTTTCCAGACTTCAGCTGTGGTGCGGTCTGCTTTGGTGACCCCACTGAAGTCGAACGTGGTGATATGGGGCAGGGTGCACAGCACATATTGCCTGTGGGGAAGACTCAGGCTAGGGGCCAGACCCCCCACCAAAATCCCCTTCCCCCTCCACCAGGTACTGTTGTCTTCCTGGACTGCAAGGAATGGAGGGACTTGAGCATAGTTTGGGGAAGATTAAGTTTATCCTGACTGAGAGCAAGGAATGCTTAGAGGTCGGCTACCCACTTCCCAGGTCTAAGCATGGCAGAAGAATGGTCTTAGATTTCTTGTTTCTCCTCCTCCTTTCCCTTAAGGGAGCCCAGCTAGACCCTACCTCCAGGGGCAGGGCACTTACCTATACCCTTTCTCTTCCTCCATGGGGTTCCCATGGAGTGTCAGACTCCGGAGCCGAGGAAGGAGAGCCAGCTTATTCACCTCCCCCAGGTGCTGGATGCTGTTGCCGTGAAGATAGAGGACACTCAGGTTGAAGAAAGTTGTTAGGACCTGTTGGGGAAGGAAACCAAAAGCCAGGCTAGACAGGACAGGACCCTTAATCTCTGCTCAGGGCTGATTTGTGGGCAGAGAAGAAAGAATGTGGGCAACAATCTGCCCTCCACTCCAACCCTCCACAGCCATACTGTATGACTCTAATCTACTGTTATTTACCTTTTAAGACATACAGGGCATCACACTGAAAAGAAGCTGTGATCTGAGGGTCAGGAGGATGGGCCTGGGTACCAGCACTGCCACTGACTTGCCTCTCCTGCCTCTCTGTCAGCCTTAGTTGCCCCTTCACTGAAGACCTTTCCAGCTTTGGTGATCTACGATTCTATCACAGCGAGCAACGGGAAGAGAGTATCATGCTAGGCACATAAGAAGCTTTTAAAATACTGATTAAATTGAGATCACCACACCAGGGGAATAGTTTCCAAGTCATGCTCCAGCTCCTTTCCCCTCTTAGGGATCTTGGACCAGAAAAGGCCAAACTTTATTTCTTAAAACTTGAATCTGAGTTCACAGAAAGTAAGTGCTGTACTTTTATTGACTACCTCTTCCACAGGAGAACCCAGCACAGGACACAGTGGGTGCCCAGTGACAGTTACAATTTTACTTCAGCCTCTGATGTACCAGTTGTTTGTTGGTTTTCATGTACTTTTGTTCAATCCTCACAAAACCTTTATGATACTGGCGTATTATCCTCATTTTTCAGACAAGGAGGCTGCAGTTTTGAGAAGTTAGGTAGCTTGCTCAAAGTCAGTAAGAGGCAAACCCAGGATTTGAACCTACATCTGTCTGGCCCCCTAGCCTTGACTGCACCATGCTGCCTCACTACTTCCTTGATAACATGTAGGAGTGGAGAGGTTGGGGGCTGAACAAAGTGGCTTCAGGCTCCCCCGACTGGATTCCTAGTGTTAGGAACTCACAGGGTCAATGGAAGTCAGGTCATTAAACGACAAGTCGATCCAGGCCAGGTTCTCTGGGTGCTCCAACAGCTGTGAAGCCACCTGGTTGAAGTCTCTCAGATCATTGAGAACATTGTTATTCAGCCACAGGGACTGGGTCAGTGATTTCCCTGACTTTGAACGCTTCAGTGGTCGTAGTCCTGTCCTTGGCTCCTCATTTACCAGGTCTGTGGGGACAAAGTGAGACTTGGGTATCATCTTTGCTTTTCTGGCTTGAGGGGGTGGGAAGGGACAGAGCTGGGAAGATTAGCCATCCAAGCTGTAGCTGAGTCTAGTGCAACCCTGTCCCATAGCTTCCAGCAATCAGTAAGTTTAGATTAAGGGCCAGAGACTTCTATCTCAAACTCTTGGCTTTTCAGGTTACATGGACTTCTCATGTCCACTGTACCACTGGGTCTTTTGTATACCAAATCAGTGTCAGGTTGAGAAAAACTAAGAACGAGAATTGTTGGGCTTAAGCCGAGTAGATGATAACACAAAATCCTGAATTAACCACTGGTAAAGCCTATAGAATTCACTTCAGTGGAATACACTCTGACATCCTCCCTCTCTTTCCATTAATGTTGAGTACCTGCAGTATGCCAGGTACTGGATACACAGTGATAAACAAAATGAGAGACAGTCTGTTGCAGACTTTGTATGAGTAATAGGGCAGAGAGCAGACATTTGTGCCTTAGAGGAGCTTATACGGGCAAGATGGGAGCAAACTGGCAATATGATGTGATAAGTGCTATATAATAGTCGTTTCGTAGCAGCACAGAAGAGAGGCTATTGACCCAGTATGGGAGCTCAGGGAGGTTTCCCAGGGCAGGTGAAGCCTGAACTGAATCTCAGTGGATTAGGAGATGTTTTTCAGGCAAAGAAGGGTAAAAAGGCAGGGAACAGCATGAAGAAAGGTAGAGGTACAGGACAGCCGGGGAGTCTGGGGCAGGTTTGTGTGCCTGCACAAGTGCTCGCACGCACTGCACAAGGGGGACAAAGAGGAAAAGAAGAGGCAGGAATCTAGTCAAAAGTCTCGAATGCCAGGCTAAGGATCTTGGGCTTTACCATGTAGGTAATGGGAAGGCACCAGAGTTTTTAAAGCAAATGATTCAAATCTTTTATTTCAGAAAGATCACTGTGAAGTGTCAGTGTGGAATATGGATTTTAGGGAGTGAGTTGGACCGAATGACCAATTTGGCTGTTTGAGTCATCCAAGCAAGACATGAGAGGGACGGACCTACAATCAACATAATTTGGTTGACTGGATGTAAAGGTAGAAGAATATTAAAGGGAGGTGGCCAGTTGTATTAACTAGTAAGGAATTACGGGAAGAAGAAACAGCATTGGGAAGGTGATGAGTTCAGGCTTAGCTTTGGTGTGTTCGAGGTTCCTGTACAAAAAGGTGGAGAAGCCAAGTAGGTAGTTGGAGATGAAGGTCGGAAGCTCAGGAGACACAGACTTGAGAATCGTTAGCAAAGAAGGCATACAAGTTAGGGAAAGAGATGAGATTCCTCATGGAGAGTGAGGGTAGGGAGGAAGGTCAGAGAGGAAGAAGAATCCATTAGAGAAGTTAAATAATCAGGGAAAATCAGGAGAGGACAGTTTAAAGATGTTCAGGGAGTAAATAGTTTATAGTAGTAAGTTCCAGGGAGGTAAGGACTAAAAAGTAATTCTGGCAACTTAGAAGTCCCTAGTAACCTTGGTAAGGGCTGCTTCAGTGGAATGGCAAGGGTCTGGGGGTAGAAGCCAGATTGAAGTGAGTGAGTTCAAGAGTGAATGGAGGCTGGGTTCATGCCTGTAATCCCAGCACTTTGGGAGGCCAAGGGAGGAGGTTTGCTTGAGCCTAGGCGTTTGAGACCAGCCTGGGCAACATCATGAAACCCCGTCTCTACCAAAAAAAGAGTGAATGGATATGAGCAGTTAGCATAAACAACATCCTCAGAAAGTTTGGCTGAGGAGGAGAGAGAATAGGGAATAGGATTATGTTAAAACCCAGGTGTATGGAACACCCCAAACCCTCACTCCTACTTTTTCAAAATGAGGTCCAGAAAGAGGATGGGCCTTGCCCAAGTTTAAAGTCGTAGAGTCAGAACCAGATGCCAGGTCTGCCTGAGGTAACTGTATTTTTCCCATTGCTGCTAAGCTTTTGGTTTCCTAGTTCACCTCTAGGGAAGGAAGTATGTAGTATTTGCCGAAGCTAGCCAGCTTTCTTCATTCTCTTTTCTGCTCTCTACTGGAGGGACACCCTTTGCCCTTCCACGCCCACCTCGCCTCCTCCTCAGCTGCAGGTCAGGCAGCATCCACCAGATGGCTCTCTGCCTTAGTCCTAGAGTGAGCAGGACCCACAGTTGGGGCCTGAGGTTGCAGGAGGGTACTAGAACGGCGTCCCCCAGCTCATGAATTCCTAATCCTGCCTCCCTCCCTACACCTCCTGAAAACCCTGAAATAGAATGACACAGATGAATCAAAATTAAGGTCAAAATAACCCCACATGAACTAGTGCCCCATGTGATAAGGTAGCAGCTTGGGGAATGCCACTGAGCATGGGCTGGAGGCCAAGCTCAGAGGGAATCACTGGTGGGACGGAGTTGCCTAAAACTTGATGCTGGCTGGAGCTGCTCTTATCAGGGATGGAGTGGTATATCCAGGCTGCCACAGGTTGCTGCTCCTCTCAGATTCTACCAACGCACTATACTGCCTAAGAATCTGTAAAGTTCCTTGTTCAGAGTAGGCCAAAGCAGGTCTGGAAGCTGGACCACAAATATCGGTGCTTTGAGAACTGGGGAGCGTTTAGCTCCAGGAAGATCTGGGAAACTATGTTCCTGTTTTCCTTTCTCTGAAAGGCTGCCATGTAGCTGTTTCCATCTGTCAGAATACAAGTTAGTTTGATAGAACTTCCCTGTGTCATCCCTCAACCACAAACTGGAAGGGGTTGGTAGGTGAATATGGTGGGAGACTTCCTTAACACTCTAGGTTTGTGAAAAGTTAGAGGATCTGGGTTGGTGGGAGCACAGATTAGATGGCTTCCAAAGGCACTGCCATTTCATATTCTGTAATATGTATTCATTCAGCAAATAGTGTGCCAAGTACCCCCAAACTCTATTGTATCCCTTAACCCCAGCTGTAAATAAGTTTTTCAGAAGCTCTGGGGAATCTGAATGGACTCTGACCTTTTGGGCCTTTGATGTGCCTCTCACACATCTAGCAAGGAGCACAATACCTGGCATATACATATGACACACACACACACAAACACACACACACATATATAAATGCTTAATAGTAAGTGCTCAGTAAATACTGAATGGTCGAAAGAAGGATGGGGCATCTGTACCAATTACGTTTTGTGATGTAGAGTTACCCTTGGTACTGCCTGTCTCTCTCCCAATTCTGGGGACTCCATAGAGGGCAGAGCTACACCTCCTCCATCAGAGTTAGAAACTCCCGTGATAGGTAGGAGGTATACTTCCACCTCTGTTATTTCACCTGTCTTAGAGATAGTTACTATTGCAGCTAAAACCCCTTGTGAAACATGGACTACATCAGAAGTGATGCAGTGCACAATAAAGATCACAGTAGGTGGCTGTGTGCTCGTGAGAGAACAAATATGAGTTACCACTGTGGCTGATGATAACGCAAGTAGACCCTAAACCCAAGCTAAGACTGGTGCTATTTGCCAGCTTCCCGAGCTTAAAGGTGGTGGCTACCAATTGCCTGAGAGAAGATTAAAGCCAAATAATAGTTCTAAAACAGTGGATGTTAACGTGTGTTCTGTGAGGACAGATGGACTGATGCTTTAATGAAAGAGCAGATAACAAAAGCCAGGGATGGCGGAACTTCCCTAGGAAGAATGAATGACTCATTGGGAATATGACATGGCTGAGAGCCTCCCTATGTTCCCTCCTGAAGGGACTAGCTACCCATTTACAAAGACATTGAATGGCAAAATGGTAGCGAGTGTGGGCAGTGTTGGAATCTGCAATAAGTGTAGATGATGATGGAATAAACTTGGATATGGCTGGAATGAGTGTAAGAAATTTGTCAGTAAGTATTTAAACTAGAACTATGCCAGTTTGTTGCTAAGACCCCTCATGTTTGACCAGTCAGAATAGGCTTGTGTCTGCAGACAGAGGAGAAGGGTTTTGCCTACTTGCTGGGACTCCATAGGAGCCTGTGTTTTCCTCCTCTCTTCAGGTAAAAACAGGAGAATAAAACTATTGGCTGGTAGACTGGCTTCCCAGTTTTCTTCCACTTGACTTTCCTGCTGTAGCCTGGCTTCTTTTAAAGATGATCAACTACTGTGATAGCCCCCTGTTTCCTTTCAGATTTGCTCCTTAAAAAAAACAAACAGGGGCACATGTTCTTAGGATCTCCTGGGGCTGTGTCAGGGGCAAAAACAAAACAAACAAAAAGACAAAAAAAAAAAAAAAAAAACCTCTCACTCTCCCCTACCCTCCAAAAGACAGTAACAACACATCTGCAAGCATATAGGAAGAATCTCTTTAGGTTTTTAAGTAGAAGATTATGGTTTCTCCCTGGGGACCACACTGGGCCTGCTGCCTTAGTGAGTGGAATGCTGTGCTCTGGGGGCTGACCTTGAATGACGTGGATGCTTCTGAAGGAGTAGTCAAGAGGGGGCTCCTGTACCGAAGTGTTCATATAGTCCCGTTTGTTCATAGTTCAGGCCATCCTTCATCAGGTGAAAGCAGGTGCCCTGGGAGTCCGGGTTCAGCCTGGGAGGACAGAGAAAGACAGGTGTTTCAAGTACAGCGCCTTCAGGTTTCCCCATAGTCTTCCATCCCTGCTTTCTATCCTCTACTACTCTAGGTCTGCCTGGCTGTATTTCCATTTTAAGATACGAATCACGATTCCTTGCATGTATAGAGCATTTTCTACTTCTCAGAGCACCTTCACATCTCTTAGAACTCATTTGAGAGTTGTAACACCCATTTCTTTGTCTGGAAAATGCCAGATGAAGAAACTGAAACCCAAGGGGTAAAAGGACTTGCCCAGAGTTAAGCCAATGAGTCAGTTGTAGACTGCAGTCATAATCTCCTGACTCTGAGACCCTTTCTGTTACTCTACAGTAGCTACCATGGAGACTGTCTTGATATCCACCCTCTGGTGACATCAACTGGGCTATTCTATTGCTTAACAAATCCCTGAGGGCCTGCACCACATCTGATTGGTGTCTGACTGCCCCTCTCAGTCTGGCCCAGCTGGGGATTTGCCACCTTCTCCACTTGGCTTCTGTGTCAGCTCCATTACCTTTCCATCCAAAGACCCTACTTTCAGCCCTATCCTGAATGTAGCCATACACATATAAACATACACACACACAAAACCAGAGTCTACCTCTCACCTGTCACTGATGCCTGAAACTCCACCATTAGGGATTCATTCCTGTGGGTTCAGGGATTGTTTCCGGTTAAAATGGAAATACTCCCTGAGAGGGATGAACACAATGTTGTTATCAGTCACTTGCAATGTGGTGTGAATTGTCTTATCAGATGGTTTCCAATTTGTTAGCTAAAGTAAAGCTGAGGTTTTTCTGGAGACAAGGGAGAACCATGAGAATACTACTCACCTGGGATAAAGAGAGCTGACAACACACTTTAACAAGGGGTTTGTGTGTGAATCACACAAGCAAAAGACAAATTGATAAGGATATAGGACAAGAACTTGTCCCAGTCGACCTCCCCTTTCTCATTCCATCCACTGCTGCCACCTTTGTATTATTGTTTGTATTACTTCACCTGCTTTCCAAAAGGATTTCAGGTTTACAATAATAACACAGTCATGAAACAGATGATTTGCAGAATAGTGCTGTCCACTAGAAATATAATGTCACAAATGCAAGCCACATATATAATTTAAAATTTTCTAGTAGCCAAAATAAGTAAAATGAAGTGGTAAAGTTAATTTTATTAACTTTATTTTACCCAGTATATCAAAAAATCATTCAATATGTAATCAATATTAAAACCTTCTGAGATATTTTACACTTACAGCACATCCCAATTTGGACCAGCCTACCTGTCAAATGTACATGACTAGTGGCTACCATACTGGACAGTGCAGATTAGAAAGTTAAAAATGGAAGAGAAAGATCAGAAACTAGATTACAGGAAGAGAGAGATGTGCCAGGCACTTTAAGAATCTAAGCCTACATTTAGCTGTGAAATTCCTGGCAGCCAAAGCAAAAAGAGAAACCTTGGAATTGCAGTTCTCATCATTGGATTCAAAGGATAAATTAGTTTGCAGAGACAATGAAATTGGCAAACAACCTTAAAGTGGAATTTCTTACTCGGGAGGCTGAGGCAGTTGGATTGCTTGAGCCTAGGAGTTGGAGGTTGCAGTGAGCTATAATTGTGCCACTGCATTCCAGCCTAGGCAACAGAGCAAGACTCTGTCTCAGAAAAAAAAAAAAAAAAAGAGAAAAAAGAAAGAATTTCTGTTGAAAACCAAGGACCTGATATCTTATAATTCAGTTGAAGCTTAATACAGTTCAAGTAAATTCTTTTTTTTTTTTTTTTTGGCAATTTAACATATACATGGATAGAGTTCAGTAGGTTTAGAGGAAAATGAATGTCTTGTTCTGAAAAAAATAGCAGTCCCAACTGAGCTTTGGGGAAGTGCCAGCTTGAGTCACTTCACAGCTTCTGTTATGAACTGGTCCCATGGGCATGGATTGTCAATTAGGGAGACTTGAATCTTTTAGATATTAAATCTACAGGCAGACAACAAAGAACACTTTATTCTTTTTTTTTTTTTTTTTTTGAGACGGAGTCTTGCTCTGTGCCCCAGGCTGGAGTGCAGTAGCGCGATCTCGACTCACTGCAAGCTCCGCCCCCCCTGGGTTCACGCCATTCTCCTGCCTCAGCCTCCCGAGTAGCTGGGACTACAGGCGCCCGCCACCTCGCCTGGCTAATTTTCTTGTATTTTTAGTAGAGACGGGGTTTCACCGTGTTAGCCAGGATGGTCTCGATCTCCTGACCTCGTGATCCGCCCGTCTCGGCCTCCCAAAGTGCTGGGATTACAGGCTTGAGCCACCGCGCCCGGCCAAGAACACTTTATTCTTTTGTAAAAATAGAGGAACCTGCTGTGTACTATAGAACTAGAGGAACCTAGCTTATACAGAAGCCCATCCCACTTCAGCACCTACAACAGATTTGATACCTTTGAACAAGATTGGATACTTTTCTCGAAGTAAATACTGGGTTGGTACCCCAGAGTTATGCACCACTGAACATGGATTTTAACTTGAAATACTTAAGGGCAGATTTTTACTGTTAGTTTTCTTGACTATCAGAGAACCCCAGTGCAGTTCCTAAAGACTTCTGATTTTGTGTAGCACCAGCTCCTGTTGCATTTTCTGAATTAGTACTACAAATGGAGCCCCAAGAAGGTGGTTAAATTTTTAGCCTTCTGCATTTAAGCTGTAGCCCAGGCTGTGAGCTAGTATCGCGTCTTATTCATTATCCAACATAGAACCAGGTTTACAACAGGCACTCAGAAAATGTTTGTGGGATGAATGAATGAGAAACTGCCAATTCTGAGGATTTCTGTTTCAGAAGAGTTGATGCTAAGCTGTTCTAACAATTGGCTCCCAGGTTCAGCTGTTTCAGTCCACACCTTGTTCACAGTAAGATATTCAGTTCAATTCAGCAAACATTTGTTGAGTGCTTGCTGCTCTGTGCCTGACCAGAAGAAATGAAGCCAAGATACAAATAATAGAACTCTGTCATGAGCACAGAAAGACCTGCTGAGTTTCTGTTGATTGTGGCAAACCAGCCTGCATCCAGTTCCAAGTAACAGCTGCCCACTTAGTGAATACTCTCTCATGTTTCAACACTCAGTTCTAGTGTACCCTCTTCTATAAAGCCTTTCTTTTCCAGATAAAATTGGTTAATGTATCCTGTGTTAGGCTGATTGTTTTGATGATCCCTATTCATGGTCTCCCCTGTATCCATCCCTTTTTGCCTATAACATTATAGTTCCATCTCACTCTGATGCTGGGCCCAGACATGTGACTTGTTTTAGCCAGTGGGATGTTGATAAACATGAAACAAACAGAAGCGTTAAAGGAGGCCTGCCTTCTTGCTCTCTGCCAGTGCCATGAGAACATGGCTGATCTGCTGAAGGGTTATGAGATGTGTAGGTGAGAGACATGCGAAGGAGCCATTGATTCCAGCTGAAGCCATCCTAGACTAACCCACAGTCAGCCTACCCCCAGTCAAGATCAGGAGAGTCACCCAACCCACGGATGACTGCCGACACATGAGTAAGCCCAGCCAAACCAGAACCATCCAGCTGACTCTAAGACTTAGAAGCAATAATAAATGTTTATTATCTTAAGCCACTGTGTTTTGGGATGGTTTGTTACACAGCAATAGCTAACTTCGGCATGCCCCCACTGTACTTTGAACAAAATTTTATTGAACAAAATTTTATTTCAGCCTGTTTACTCATCTGTGAAATGGAGACAAACCCTACTTTGAGAACTATTGTACATCTGGCATCAGGTGCTCAATAAATGGAAGCAGTTGTATTCTTTGTTAATTTCATTATAACCAACTTTGTTTACTCCCTGTAAGCTTGAGGACAGGGACAAGACTCAGACTTCTTTCTCCCTTCTCATCATTACCCTACATTGAACCTGGCAAAAAAAAAAAATGCATATTCACTAAAGGTTTGATGGACAAATGAAAATGGATGGACAATGGAAAAATGAAAGAAGAAATGAAGGAATTAATGGAGTCTTCAGGGTATCACATAGAGAGCTTGACTGCTGGAGAGAACTGACAAAGCCTTGATGCTGCCATGCTTAATCCTGTGGCTGTGTTTTTGGAGTCAGTCTTTCCCATCTGCTATTCTGGCTTATGACCAGGAGATAATCAGATGCCAGCACCTTCATCTGTCCAGACTGACTGACTTGATGAATAACAAGGTTAGGGGAATACCTGCCTTGTTTCGGAACTGGAATTTCTCATTTCCAAATTGACAGTATCTTTAACTGTTTTGTTTTTTAATTGTAAAAGCTAATATGATAGATGATAGATGAATAAAGTGAAATGACATGGAGAAGTACATCAAATAGGAACTCAAAGTTTGAATCTCCATTAACAGTTTGGGAATATAACCTCCTAGAATGTATAGCTAATAAGGTTTTATACATACACACATGCACATGCGTGGTTTTCTTTTTTCTTTCTTTTTTTTTTTTTTTTTTTTTTTTTTGAGACAAGGTCTCACTCTGTTGCGCAGGCTGGAGTGCAGTGGTGCCACTTCAGCTCACTGCAACCTCTGCCTCCTGGGCTTAGGCAATCCCACCACCTCAGCCTCCCGAGTAGCTGGGACTACAGGCACACGTCACTACACCCTGCTAATTTTTGTATTTTTTTTGTAGAGACACAGTTTTGCCATGTTGCTTAGGCTGGTCTCAAACTCCTGGGCTCAAGCTATTCACTTACCTTGGCCTCCCGAAGTGCTGGGATTACAGGTGTGAGCCACTGTGCCCGGCCTAGATTATGTATATTTTTAAATAAACAATATTCCTTTATAAACCTATTTTTAAATTTTCGAATTGTTGTAGATTATTACCCTTTTTAATAGTTGTAAAGTATTTTATCCTATGTATCTTACTTTAATGTTATACACTTAATTTAACTTTATTTAACCAATCCCAAGTTGACAGAAAACTGTTTTCAGTTTTGGGAAATTACTAAAGTTTGTAATTTGATTGTTGCTAGCCTATGCCTGACCTCTCTCAGGCAAGTTGCAACATGATAACACAGGAAGCTTTGAGGAATAATCACATAAATCTGATAGGAGATTCAACAGCCTGGCCTGAGAGTTTCTGATGATGGACTGACGTTAGAAAAAAAATCAAAGACTGCTATGAAAAATCTGCCACGTATTTAGCCAGGCATGGCAGCTCACACCTGCAGTCCCAGCTACTTGGGAGGCTGAGGTAGGAGTATGGCTCAAGCCCAGGAGTTCGAGGCTGCAGTGAGCTATGACTGTGCCACTGCACTCCAGTCTGGGCAACAGAGCAAGACTCTGTCAAAAGAAAAAAGAAAAGAAAAAAGAAAAATCTGCTACATAATCTAATTATTCTGGGAGGTTATATTCCCAGGTGCCAAAAGGAGGCCCAAGATTCAACCTGGCTTCTGTTTACTCGCCTCTACTACCATCTCAACTCTAATTCTGCAGTCCAGCCAAATGTAACTACTCACCATAAGTTCCTCGGACCTGCTGCTGGGCCTCTAAGTGGAACAGTGTCTCCTTCCAGCTCTGTCTGCTTGGAATATAGTTTTTCTCTCCTCCTTTTGCTTTGCTAATTCTTACTTCAGGGCTCAGATCAGGTTTCAACTTTTCTGACAAGTCTACCTTTATCCTAAAATCTGTAATTATAGTGCTATGATTTCCATGGTAGCACTCATAACACTATAATTATCTGCTTACTATCTGTATGTCCATAAACACCACCAGGGCAGAAACCATATTTTTCTTACAGTTGTATCTCATAGTACTGGCAAGTAGTAGGTGCTTAACAAACACATTAAAAATTGCAACTAAATAACACTACAAAGGAGAGGGACATGAGGTTGCTGTAATTGAGGGATCTGACCTGGTCTGAACAGTCTACAGGAAGACATTCCTGAAGAAGTGACTGAGAGAAATCCAAAGGATAAGTACAAATTAACTTATGGGGTAGGGGGTGCTGTGGAATGAGCATTCCAGGCAGATGTGACTGCTATATGCAAAGGTTCTATGGTGGAAGGACACTTGGAAATTTTGAAGACCTTAAAGGTTATATAACTGAAGGGGAGAGAAGGAGGAATATGTATGGTTAGACTGGAGGCTGGAGAGATGGGAGCAATAGGAAACCACAAAGTATTAATATTAAATGGGGGTTGGCTAGGCGTGGTGGCTCACGCCTGTAATCTCAGCACTTTGGGAGGCCAAGGTGGGCAGATGACCTGAGGTTGGGAGTTTGAGACCAGCCTGACCAACATGAAGAAACCCCATCTCTACTAAAAACACAAAATTAGCTGGGTGTGGTGGCGCATGCCTGTAATCCCAGCTACTTGGGAGGCTGAGACAAGAGAATTGCTTGAAACTGGGAGGAGGTTGCTGTGAGCCGAGATTGTGCCATTGCACTCCAGCCTGGGCAACAAGAGTGAAACTCTGCCTTGAAAAAACAAAAAAGAAAATTGGGGGTGGGGTGGAGAGTGAACAATTATCAGCTTTGCATTTTGAAGGATTACTCTGGTTGCAGTATGCAAATATGGCAGGACCTATATAGAAGATATTCAGGAAGTAAAGCTGATAAGACTTAATGACAGATGGGAAATGGAAGAGGTATTAAGTAAATGGAAGAGGTATTAACTCTTGGGTTTTGGGCTTGTGTATATTGTGGATAAAGGTAGGAGCACTGGAAGAGATCCAGACTTGGAGGAAAGGGTTGGGATACACAGAGATTGGTTTCAATTTCAGAAATGTAGAGTTTGGGTTGCCTTTGAGGTATCCTAAAGGAGATGTTGAGGAGGCAATTGGCTATATAGATCTGGAGCTTAGAGATGAGGACTGGGCTAGAGATACACACTTGTGTACATTTGCATACAGGTGGAAAATGAAGTTGTGGGTGTAGAGGGGTACCCAAGAAGAGAATATAGAGTGCAGTAGCAAGAGGCGTAGGACCAAACCTGGGAGAACTTTAAGGTAGTAAGTGGACCAATCAGGGCCAGCTAGCCACCAGCTAGAAACCAGCTAATCATGGTGGTCACTTCAGACATGGGTGCTGTGTTAGCACTTCTGTTTCCTGTTTAGTTAAAAATGTTGAAGTTTCATTGTCTTAGTCTCTCTAGTTCCTTTTCCCCATTAAAACTTTCAGGGGAGGATCTGAAATTCATTCCAGAGGAAGTGTAAATAATCCAAAGTAGGCATACAGGTTCCTTTTCCCTGGGGTAGTTTAACTTGTTCCTTGGAACAAGTCCTTCAGCTATAGAGGCAGTAGGCTGAAGCTAAAGAGACTTAGCTGGAAGTTGGAGAACTGGAGTCTAGTTCTAGCTCTGTCACTAATTTGGTGCGTGGCCTTGGGCAAGTCCCTTTTCTCTAGGTTTCAGTTTTCCAATCTGTGAAATGAAGATAAATATCTTTGATTCACAGAGCTGTTAAGAGTATCAAAAGACAGACTGTGAAAGCATTGGGTAGGTTACTAAATGTAATAGATCTGTCGTGAGGACTAAAAAGAATGAATCTCTAACTGTAGAGCTTTGAATAGCGGACCATGGAGAAGGTGTGAGGAGAAAAGGGAATCTGAGGACAGGTTGAGAAAGGGTTTTACTCCTTGGAAGAGGAAGGAAAGAGGCACTTCACGCCCCAGGAAGTTTCCTACATCTCCAGAATTAGGGTAGGGACTGCGATTTATTCTATCTAATGCTAACCACATGTCTTGGAAGGAGGTCTCAGTTCCTCAGAGGAAAACTCCATTTCTGAGGGCGTTTCTGATCTCCCAGGTTATGCCTGGAACTTGAAGCATCCGATTTTGGGAGCCTTATGTTTGCGTTGGGAGCGGGGTTCGTTGTTTTGTTTTGTTTCCTTTTGTTTTGAGATGGGGATATTGCTCTGTAGCCCACGCTGGAGTGTAGTTGCGTGATCACTGCAACTCACTGCAGCTTCAATCTCTGGGCTCAAGCGATCCTCCCACCTCAGCCTCCCTAGCAGGTGGGGCCACTGGAGCGCGCCACCAAGCCCGGCTAATTTTTTTGTATTTTTGGTAGAGACAGGGTTCGCCATGTTTCTCAGGCTGGTCTCGAACTCCTGGCCTTAAGCGATCCGCCTGCCTTTGTCTCCCAAAGTGTTGGGATTACAAGCGTGAGCCACCGCTCCTGGCCCTAGGGGAGGTTCTTAAGCATCCCCAAATCTGTATGGATATATATCTCAACGCCTTTCCCTCCCTCTGTTCCCCTTGCCCAGTTTGTCCCGTGTGAGTGTTGTGTCTTGTTCACTGTGAAAGGTGATGAGGGTCGGTTGGGGAAATCTCAGATATACGAGCAGGGAGGTTCTTAGTCATTCTGTGAGTGCCCCTCCCTTCTCCATAGATCTCTTGTCCCCTAGAACAGGTTTCCTGTTTTCCCGCCCGACTCACCCGCAGTCGCTTCCTCTCCAGTCTTGGCGTGCCACTGCCTCACGGTTACTCAGGGCAACTCCATGGCAACTGCTTTCGTCACCACGACCCGGCAGGCGCCATAAGAACTGACGCGGTGCTTACCGGGACCTGTAGTTTGTCATGGGCGGGGCTCTAAGGCCGCGGGTGACGCTGGGATTTGTGGTTGTCTTTGCCTTCAAGTCCAGGCCGGGGTCCGGAAGCGGTGATACCCCTTCTCTTTCCCAGTGGCCCTCAAACTTCCTTTTCCCGGGTCCTTAAGCGTGCCCCGCGTAAGTCAACGGCCGACAGAGGCCAATCAGAGGGCCGCGCGAGGGGGCGGGGCCATAGTTTAAACTAATTGTGCGTTCACAACGCTGGCGCGAGCCCAGCACTAAGTGCGATTCGGGTGAGTAGCGAGGCAGAGCGCGAGCGCGCAGCCAGGTAACCGGCGTGGGCCCGCGTTTGGCGTGCGGCCTGGGCACCTGCAGGGGTGCCAGGCCTAAAAGGGGTGCTGGAGAGGCCGCTGCGAGCGGAAGGCCTCCTCTGTAACCGAGTCCGAAAGGGCAGAATCTAGCGGGGTAAGGTTTCCGAGGAGAGGCGCCTGAGGGGGAGGAGCCGGGGGTGCCTTAAAGGGGAGGGTCTGTTTGGGGGCGTGTCTGTGGAATTAAGTCTGAAGGTGACGGGGGTCGGGGGTAGGGCAAGTTCCTTAAAAGCTTGTAAGCGAAGGGTCGGGTCTTGGAAAATCTTCGTCTTTTATCGGTAACAATAGCAGTAGTCAGCATTTTCTGAGCTACACCGTCCACAATGACCTGCCAAATGTTTATCTTTTTAATCTCCTAACCACTTGTTATACTTTAAAGATGGGGAGCCTGAGGTTTGTAATGTTTAGCTTGGCCTGGTTTACGTAGCCAGTGCGAGGTTGGCTCTACTTGGGGTTTTGCGGGTTGGGCATAAATGGGGACGGGGAAGGTGCTGTGTGGGGGCGCGCGTTGTCTTGGACTGGTCAGTGTATTTTGAGCGTCACTTTTCAGATATGTAAACAGTGACCTTACCTGCCTTACCTACTTCCTGGGGGTGGTTGCCCTGGTCAAAACAGGTATGTCTTTTTCTTTTTTTTTTTTAATAATTTTTTTGTTTGTTTTTGTTTGTTTTTTTCATCCACGGACTCTCACAGATAACATGTTTCATACACGCACCTCGGAGAGTACAAATTTATGACTATAAGTGGGGTGACTGTGTGAAGATTGTGGGTGGGCGGGAGCCCACTGGGTTAATGCTGCCGCCTATGGGTACTCTCTTTGGCTTACCTCTGAGTTAGCGCTTGTCATCTGTTAGTTTTTTTTGTTTTGTTTTGTTTTGTTTTTTGAGACGGAGTCTCACCCTGTCTCCCAGGCTGGAGTGCAGTGGCACGATCTCGGTTCACTGCAAGATGTGCCTCCCGGGTTCAAGCAGTTCCCTGCCTTAACCTCCCAAGTAGCTGGGATTACAGGCGCCCGCCACCACGCCCGACCAATTTTTGTATTTTTTTTTTTTTTTTTTTTGAGACAGAGTCTCGCTCTATCCCCCAGGCTGGAGTGCAGTGGCGCGATCTCGGCTCACTGCAAGCTCCGCCTCCCGGGTTCACACCATTCTCCTGCCTCAGCCTCCTGAGTAGCTGGGACTACAGGCGCCCGCCACCACGCCCGGCTAATTTTTTGTGTATTTTTTAGTAGAGACGGGGTTTCACCGTGGTCTCGATCTCCTGACCTTGTGATCCGCCCGCCTCGGCCTCCCAAAGTGCTGGGATTACAGGCGTGAGCCACTGCGCCCGGCCCAATTTTTGTATTGTTAATAGAGACGGGATTCCACCGTCTTGGCCAGGCTGGTCTTGAACTCCTGACGTCGTGGTCCGCCCGCCTCGGCCTCCCAAAGTGCTTGAATTACAGGCGTGAGCCACCACGCCCGGCCTGTCATCTCGTATTTTAAGAGTCTATGCGAGTTTGTCTGCCCTTCTAGATAATGAGAGACTTTTTCGTCACTGCATCCTAATGGCCAGGCAGGATTTGCGACATGTAATGGGAATAAATGTATGCTTTGGAATAATTTCTTGGGCTGAAAGGGCACAGGAACTTCGCTTTCCCGTTTTCATTTAGTGGCATTTGAACCTCAGTATTAAGCTGTCCTCTTTTCTGGAATGGCACTCCCTCTTGAAAACGTGATGATATTTTCTTGCTTTAATACATAGTTCCCTCTCTCTAGTATCTGTTGCCTGGTTCTATGTTTCCAAACTTCTGGGTTGTCTGGTCGTTAAAGCTTTAATGGCGAGGGAGTTGGGCCTCTCTTTACTGCTGTGAATATATGAGAATCTGGGGCGAACGTGAGGATCATGTAAGGTGCTTTCTGTCAGCACAGATGGGTGTATGTTTCTTCTCTCCCTCTTTCTGTGTGATATTTTCTTCTTTAGAGGAAGAACCACATACTTCTTTGTAAAAGCTTCCAAAGTACTATTTTCTTAGCCTAAGTTCAAGCAAGGGATGACTAATTGTAATGTCTAAGCTTTTAGTTCAAAGCGAAAAGCTGTACATTCCAAAAGCTTAAAGATCTTACCTGAAAGCTAATTAAGAAACATAGAATTATTTTTTCACATGTGGAACATGGAAGTGGGAAGAATGCCTTGAAATAAGACTGAATTCTAGAACTGTTAGGATGAGGGCATAGCGCTGCTCGGGTAGCTGAACAGAGCTGATCAGCGGCTGTTTGGACAGCTGTGTTTAATTGATAAAACTATGATCAGAAGATATTAGGTTGGTGCAAAAGTAATTGCAGTTGTTGCTGTTGAAAGTAATGGCAAAAACCGCAGTTACTTGTGCATTAACCTAATATATGGTGTGGTCATTTAATTCAGCCTCTTACCCAGTGTACACTAAACATACAAAAGGTGTTGTCCAGACTCAAAGTGAGTACTTTCTAGAATGAGATCATTCCCAAAGTCAATCCATCTCTTTGTTGAACAGTTTTAATTAATAATTATTATTTTGTAGCTGGGCATGGTGGCTTGCCCTGTCATCCCAACTACTCTGGAGGCTGAGGCAGGAGGATTGCTTGAGCCTAGGAGTTCTTAGCTAGCCTGGGCAACATAGTGAGACCCCAACTCAATTAAAATATGTATATTATTTTGTATTGTTAGTGATTATTTTGTTTTACCCATGTATGTCTGCTGTTGACTTTTTCACCGTTCTTCCCTGCATTTTATTCCTTCCTTTTTTATTGCATAGATATATACATCCCCCAGATGTTTGCTTCAGTGGGAATCTGTTAGTGGTAAACACTGTCTTCATTTAAAAAATCTTTATTTCACTTTCAGTCTTTTTTTGAGACGGAGTCTCGCTCTGTCGCCCAGGCTGGAGTGCAGTGGCGCGATCTCAGCTCACTGCAAGCTCCGCCTCCCGGCTTCACCCCATTCTCCTGCCCAGCTCACTTTCAGTCTGGATTGGTAGTTTAGCTGGGTACTAGGCTTCCAATTATTGCCTCTTAGCACTTTGAAAGTGTTTTTTCAACCGGGCGCGGTGGCTCACGCCGGTAATCCCAGCATTTTGGGAGGCCAGGGGGGTGGATCACAAGGTCAGGAGATCGAGACCATCCTGGCTAACATGGTGAAACCCCGTCTCTACTAAAAATACAAAAAAATTAGCCGGGCGTGGTGGCGATCGCCTGTAGTCCCAGCTACTTGGGAGGCTGAGGCAGGAGAATGACGTGAACCTGGGAGGTGGAGCTTGCAGTGAGCTGAGATCACGCCACTGCACTCCAGCCTGGGCGACAGAGCGAGAATCCACCTCAAAAATAAATAAATAAATAAAAAACTGAAACTGTTTTTTCATTGAAATTCTGGCTTTTTGTTGTTACTCCTGAGAACTGTGCTTAACAGGTTAACTTATTTAATTGTAGGTAACTGTCTTTCTTTCTGGTTGTTTTTAAGATCCTCTTTGCTATCATTTGTGTTCTGTACTTCCATTACATGGCGTGAATTTAATTTTCTTAAATCACTATATACTGGGGGCATATAGTAATTCCTTAATCTGAAATTTCATATATTTTCACTAATTGTGTAAAAATTCCCAATCATTACCTCTTTACCTCTCTCAGATCTCATGCTTAACTTATGTTGAACTTCCTCATTCTGTCGTCCACATCTTATTCCTTCTTTCATAATTTCCATTTCTATTTTTCTGTGTTAACTTGTGGATAATTTCCTTATATCTATCTTCTAGTTTACTAGTTAACTCTTCAGCTAGGTTTGATTTGTTTTTTGAATTCTTATTTTTATTAGCTAACTTTTTCATTTATTGGAAGTGCTCTTTGATTCATTTTCAAATCTGCTTGTTTTTCATGATCTTGTTTTTGTCTCATGTTTTCAATTTTGTGTCTGTAATAATTTTAAAGAAAGTTGAGTTTTGGCAGATGTCTACACCTGTAAACAGAAGCCATAATTGAGATACAGAGGATTTCTCTCACCCCCAAAAAATTTCTTGTGCTTTTTTTTTTTTGAGACGGAGTCTCGCTCTGTCGCCCAGGCTGGAGTGCAGTGGCCGGATCTCAGCTCACTGCAAGCTCTGCCTCCCGGGTTTACGCCATTCTCCTGCCTCAGCCTCCCGAGTAGCTGGTACTACAGGCGCCCGCCACCTCGCCCGGCTAGTTTTTGTATTTTTTTTTTTTTTTTAGTAGCGACGGGGTTTCACCGTGTTAGCCAGGATGGTCTCGATCTCCTGACCTCGTGATCCACCCGTCTCGGCCTCCCAAAGTGCTGGGATTACAGGCTTGAGCCACCGCACCCGGCCTTTTTTTTTTTTTTTTTAAAGATGGAGTTTTGTTCTTGTTCCCCAGGCTGGAGTGCAGTGATGCAATCTCAGCTCCCTGCAACCTCTGCTTCCCAGGTTCAAGCGATTCTGCTGCCTCAGTCTCCTGAGTAGCTGGGATTACAGGCATGTGCCATCATGCCCACCTAATTCTGTATTTTTAGTAGCTACGGGGTTTCACCATGTTGGTCATGCTGGTCTTGAACTCCCAACCTCAGGTAATCCGCCCTCCTCGGCCTCCCAAAGTGCTGGGATTACAGGCATGAGCCACTGCGCCTGTCTCTCATACTTTACAGTCCATTTTTCCTTTCACTCTGATACCAGGAACCACTGATTGATTGTTTGTTTGTTTGTTTTTCACTACAGATTAATTTCTGCTTTCTAGAATTTTATTTTATTTTATTTTTTGAGATAGGATCTGTCTGGCTTTGTTGCTCAGGCTGGAGTGCCGTTGCAGGATCTTGGCTTACTGCAACCTCTGCCTCCTGGGCTCAAGCAATCCGCCCACCTCAGCCTACCAAGTAGCTGGGACTACAGGTGCACACCACCATACCCAGCAAATTTTTATATTTTTTGTAGAGACAGGGTTTTGCCATGTTGCCCAGGCTGGTCTCAAACTCCTGGGCTCGAGCAATCAACCCACCTCAGCCTCCCAGTGTGCTGGGATTACTGGCATGAACTACTTCACCCAGCCTGTTTTGAATTCCTAGAAGGTTTTTCCCTCCTATCTCACTAAGTGAGCAAGGCAAGCTTTTTTATTTCTCTCTGGACAGATTTTTTTTTCCTAGTTTATTATCTTAGTATAAATTTAAGAGTCTTGCCTCTGCACAGGGATCTCAGTGCCTTTTGTGGACTCAAGATCTGTCTTCTGAACCTATGAGGGTGTTATAAATTCCATACACTGCTAGGACAGCTATGTCATCAGCTCACTCAATCCTCCTCACTAATTCTTTGTTTTTGGTTCCTGGGGATTTTTCTTTTTTTTTTTTTTTTTTTTTTTTGAGACGGAGTCTCGCTCTGCCGCCCAAGCTGGAGTACAGTGGCCGGATCTCAGCTCACTGCAAGCTCCGCCTCCCGGGTTCATGCCATTCTCCTGCCTCAGCCTCCCGAGTAGCTGGGACTACAGGCACCCGCCACCTCGCCCGGCTAGTTTTTTGTATTTTTTAGTAGAGACGGGGTTTCACCGTGTCAGCCAGGATGGTCTCGATCTCCTGACCTGGTGATCCGCCCGTCTCGGCCTCCCAAAGTGCTGGGATTACAGGCTTGAGCCACCGCGCCCGGCCGGTTCCTGGGGATTTTTCTTACTTTCTTGAGAGCTCAGTTTATCTATATGTCAGTTCAGATCCAATCAGCAAAACAGAAACCACACAATAGAGTGAAATCCATAAAGGAGATTGGTTTAAAGCCTTGGTGGAGGGCTGAAAAAGCAAAAAGGGAATATTAAAGTAACTTCGATATAATAACTGCATAAAGTTTTCTCATCCAGGACTGAAAAACAGGGAGGAAGGCTGGGGTTACCAGAACCTAGAAGTCTAGAGGGATCTGGAGGAGCTGCACCCAGATTCTCTGGAGAGAGGGTGTTGCCTGGTGCTGCTGGTTTCTCAGGCCCTCATAGGAGGAACCTGGAGGAGCTGGCTTCTGTTGAGCCTTACTTAGCTGATGCTGTTGCCTTTGAGGGGCAGGAGGCTGGTTTTGAGAGGTTAGAAAGCAACTGGGAAGAACCAACTTCTGTTGTCAAGAAACATCAGGCTACAGGAAGGAGGAAGTCTCTTGTAGCCTTCTCTTGTCTTCTGTTTTCCCTTTATCACTCCCTGTTGACAGGGAGCCCGCTGGCAAATGCGAAATGGGGTTTAGTGGAGTCCAGGCCCCAGCATCACAAAGCGGAGCATAACGGTAGATTTGGAGCTGAGAGACAACACCTTAATAGCTGGCACAGTCTAAAAGGATGTTTATTATATTTTTCTGAGCATTTCCAGGCATATTTAATAGGAGGGTGTTCAGGTTATCTGGTCTGTTTTTTGTATTGTTTATTATTTTTATTTTATTTATTTGTTTATTTATTTTGAGATGGAGTCTCACTCTTGTCACCCAGGCTGGAGTGCAGTGGTACAGTCTTGGCTCATTACAACCTCTGCCTCCCGGGCTTAAGCGATTCTCCTGCCTCAGCCTCCCGAGTAGCTGGGATTAAAGGCACGTGCCACCACAACTGGCTAATTTTTGTGTTTTTAGTTGAGACAGGGTTTGACCATGTTGCCCACGCTGGTCTTGAACTCCTGACCTCAGGTGATCCACCCACCTCGGCCTCCCAAAGTGCTGGGATTACCGGCGTGAGCCACCGCACCCAGCCTGCTTGTTATTTTGAGACAGGGTCTTGCTCTGTCACTGGCTGGAGTGCAGTGGCATCATCATAGCTCACTGCAGCCTCAATCTCCTGGACTCAAGCTATCCTCCCACCTCAGCCTCCTGAGTAGCTGGAACTACAGGTGCACGCCACTGTGCCTGGCAATCTTTATTTTTAGTAGAGACGAGGTCTCGCTATGTTGCCCAGGCTGGTCTCAAACTCTTGAGCTCAAGCAATTCTCTCAAAGTGCTGGGATTACAAGCATGAACCACCACACCCAGCCTGATCTGTTCTATCAACAGTTAGTAATAGCAATAGGTGACTTTTTTTTTTCCAGTATATGCTGTGAACTAGGCGCTATTCTAAGTACTTTACAGAAACTACTTCTTTTTATTTTTTTTGAGATGGACCCTCGCTCTGTTGCCCAGACTGGAGTACAGTGGTGCAATCTCTGCTCACTGCAACTTCTGCCTCCCAGGTTCGAGTGATTCTCCTGCCTCAGCCTCCTGAGTAGCTGGGATTACAGGCACACACCACTACTGCCTGGTTAATTTTTGGGGATTTTTTTGTGTTTTGAGACGGAGTTTCACTCCTGGTGCCCAGGCTGGAGTGCAATGGCGCAATCTCGGCTCACCGCAACCTCTGTCTCCCAGGTTCAAGTGATTCTTCTGCCTCATCCTCCTGAGTAGCTGTGATTACAGGCATGTGCCACCAAGCCCAGCTATTTTTTTTTTTTTTTGTATTTTTAGTAGAGATGGTGGTTCTTCATGTTGGTCAGGCTGGTCTCGAACTCCCAACCTCAGGTGATCCACCCGCCTTGGCCTCCCAAAGTGCTGGGATTACAGGCATGAGCCACTGCGTCTGGCCCAATTTTTGTATTTTTAGTAGAGACAGGGTTTCACCATGTTGGCCAGTCTGGTCTTGAACTCCTGACCTCAAGTGATCCACCCGTCTCAGCCTCCCAAAGTGCTGGGGTTACAGGTGTGAGCCACTGCGTCTGGCCAAAGGCAGCCTTTTTATAGCAGTTTGAACTTCTGTACCAGTCTCTACTATTCTATGATTGTTGATTTGGTTTTCTTATTCTAAATACAGGACTTTATACTTAATTCTGTTACATTATTTCTTATTTTTTGGTAACATTAGACCTGTTGAGATCTTCTTGCCTGGTTAAATCTAAAAACATTGTATTGTCTATGATTCACAGTTTAATTCCAAAGCTTGACAAGCAGGCCTTCTAGGTTTTCATTCTAAGTCTTTGGTAAAAAGGCTAAACCTGATGGGTTTGAGAAGCAAATTCCATGTCACAGCACTATACATTTTACTCCAGTTAACAGAGGTTTTAGGGGAATGGTTTTGACTATTCCTCTGGAAAATTGGGGGAGAAGCTGTCTGGAAGGCCAGTATCTTGGGTCTCATTGAGGGGAGGAGAGAACCAAGGTAAAGGGTTGACCATTAGATAATCAGTTGCCCTAATAAGGGGCCATTTGGCAAAAGTAAAAATGATGTATCTGATGGCTGTAGAAGGGAGAGAAGGCATTATTGCATAGCATGATCCTGGGTTGAGGCCTCTTTTGGCAGCTGTGTCGCCTGCTCTTTCTGTCCTATTGAAGGGCCAGTTTCTTTGAAGTCTGCACAGGAAATGCCAGTGATTCAGCCTTGCAGATTTCTTCTGCTTTATTGCAGCTGAGAACTGGTTTATCTGGTGAGAAGGAAAGACTGCATGTATTTCAGGCATGTTTATTTGATACTTGAGTGCCTTCCTGTGACTGGCCAGAGACACTTGTTTTGCATGTTGTCAAATTTTTGGTACCCGGTGGCAAGGTGGATGCAATGTGACCTCAACATTTGGTCCTCTGAGGTCACATTGTATCCACCTTACCACTGGGTACCAACGTGTGGGCAGCAACTGCATTCAGCCCTGTAAGTGGGCATTTGTTCAGTGCTTGTACTTCTGTGATGGCCTCAATGAGAAGTGAGGTAATTGCCTGCTTTTCTAGATTTCCTGTGGTGAGACAATGTGAGTTTTGGAGAAACCTCTTATTCCCTAAGAATTTCCTGCTATACCCCTCATGAGCTGCAGCAAAGTGGACTCTGTCTGATTGCTGACCTCCAAATGCCCAGTTTTCTTAGGTAGTGAGCAGATACCTAATGTAATGAGTGCCTATTATATCTGTCACAGATCTGAGTATATAAAAAAGTATATAATACAGGATTTTCCTCCTTACTAAATTTTTTTAGTTTGAAAATTTTCAAACCTATAGATATTTTGCAAAATAATATAACAAATACTTATATACTTTTCATTTAGCTTCCCTATTAACATTTTGCCAAATTTGCTCTCTATTTATCCTTTTCTGAATCTTTTTGACTGTTAGATGTAAATATCATATTATTTAATCCTTATTTCAACATTTCATAAGAAAAAAAGTATTTCATAAGAAAAAAAAGTATTTCATAAGAAAAAGGTATCTTCCTGTATAACTACAGTACTGTTAACACTCAGGAAACTTAACATTGATTCAGTGCATCCAATATATAGTACTTGGTCAGATTTCTTGTATTTTCCCAATGATGTTTTTTATTGAGTTTTTTAAAATTCAGGATTCACTGAAGGATCACGCATGTATTTATGCACTTAGTTGTAATGACTGTCATGTCTTTAGTCTGCTTTAACTTTGAATAGTTCTTTTTTAATCTGAATGCCTTTTTATCTTTCATAGCATTTGTCTGATTGTTTCTTCTGGATTAGATTCAGGTTAGGCGTTTTTGGTAGAAGAACTATATAGTTTAATACAATAGTTTGATTGATGAGGCTGACACTAAAATACATAGAAGCAGTATCTGATTTTGTAAGACAGTATATAATTTAGCACTTATTTGTGCTATCTAATCTATAAACCCTGTAGGAATTTACAGAAGAAGGAATTCAGTAGGACTTGGAATAACTAGGAATGAAATACTTTGGCAGAAAGATGGGGTTTGGAGGATGGACAGAATTGGAGGCAGTTGGGATATGGTTAGATAAGCTGTGATTTGGGCTTTCCATCCTACTATTAAGGTTGTGTATCATGAAAAGTGACTTTGAGGATTCTGTATCTTCCATGGTGTTTGTACTGCTAGAAGCCTAATAGTATAGAGCTCTTGCTTTGGCATCAGACAGGTCTAGAGACTGTGCCCAGCATTTTGCCAGTTACCTAACCTTGGAGAAGTTTCCTCATTTGCAAGATAAAGTATTAATAACTATTTAAAAAGTTACTGTGGCCAGGCGCGGTGGCTCAAGCCTGTAATCCCAGCACTTTGGGAGGCTGAGACGGGCGGATCACGAGGTCAGGAGATCGAGACCATCCTGGCTAACACGGTGAAACCCCGTCTCTACTAAAAAATACAAAAAAACTAGCTGGGCGAGGTGGTGGGCGCCTGTAGTCCCAGATACTCGGGAGGCTGAGGCCGGAGAATGGCGTAAACCTGGGAGGCGGAGCTTGCAGTGAGCTGAGATCTGGCCACTGCACTGCAGCCTGGGCAACAGAGCGAGACACTGTCTCAAAAAAAAGGTTACTGTGATGCTCACAATGAGATACCACATAAATATTTGAATTAAAATATTTGAATGCCTTTACGGGAGTGCAACGTTTCCTAGATCTGCCGTGTGCCCCGCTGGATCATTTTGTTTTGTTTTGTTTTGTTTTGTTTTGTTTGGATACAGGGTTTCGCTCCTTTGCCCAGGCTGGAGTCCAGTGGTGCAGTCTCAGCTCACTGCAACCTCCCAAGTAGGTAGAACCCAGGCACAATCCACCACACCCGGCTAAATTTTTGTGTTTTTGTAGAGACAGAGTTTTTCTATGTCGCCCAGGCTGGTCCCGAACTCCTGAGCTCAAGTGAGCCGCCCGCCTTAGCCTCCCAAAGTGCTGGGATTACCGCTGTCAGCCACTGCACCTTGCCTGGATCATTTGTTTCTGTTAGTTGCCTGACCCCGATGACGTTTGAATTTACCACTCCTGGATAATTGAAGGCAGGGAAATAAGAAAAGGCTTGGCTCACGCAGAGAGAAGTGGGAAGATTGGCTTGATCAATTCAGAGTGTATTCTGTAGAATAGTGGGAAATAAGGTTGAATAAATGACTTGAGGCCATATAATGGAGGATTTGGAAAGTTAAGCCAAAGAATTTAGATAAGATGCTTTAGGGAGAAGAAAACTGTGGAAGATTTTTGAGCAGGAGGAGAGACACTTGAAAATGAGAGTGGTGTGGGGCCTCCTGAGGAAGCAGCTTTCTGACTTAGAGACTGAAATCCTAAGAGGGCAGGGCCTTCACAGTGCTGACCAAGTGTGGGTGTGGCTTGGCAGTCTTGCCACGGAAGGCCAGAATTTCTGCCCCAGTGACTCTTCCTGCTCTGCCACTGACTCACCCCATTGACCTGGCCTGCATGGCTTCCCTTCTGCTTGCTGTCCGATCCACAGAATACTGGGGTTGCCCAGGATACCGTGAGGCTGAGCTGACCAAGAGTAGGTGGGTTAGGGGAATGAATAATCATTCCTGTCCCTTTGCCCCTTCCCTAGGTGGAAACAAAGCCAGACTGCCGGGGATCACCCTGTTCTAGTGTGTGGAGGCTTCCACCAGGAGGTAAGTCAAAATGGTTCCTGCCCTCTACTTTTTCATAGGTCAGATTTGTCCTGAGCAGGAGCTCTACTATTTACTTTTTCCCTGACTCAGGTTCTTCAAAATGACTGTCTTTGAATTATTTGAAGCAAATAGGTTACTGTAGGAGGAGAGCAGAGAGGTTTAATAAAGATATTTTTCTAACTGTGGTAGGGTGGTGTCCAGAGGTTTTCTTTGGACCTTGCTCTGAGGTAGATTGCCCAGAACTCTTGTGAGCCAGACACTAAACATTGGCCATTGAGGCCACTGCAGAGAAGTCCTGTTCTTTAAGCCATTATTTCTCCACTACTGGGTTTCAGAACCATTCTTGGTGTGCTTTAGTGTCCCAAGTTATTTATGTCCCTTTTGATCAGGGGAATGAAGGAAGTGAGAAGCAGGGGAGGAGGAGCTGTATGCATAAGTATGTGTGGGTGCATTATGCTGGGAGTTCGAGTGTCTGGGTTTCTCGTCCTGACTGTTGCTAACCAGATGTGTGACCAGGGACAAGTTGCATAACGTCAATGGACTGAACTTTTCTCATATGTATAAAGAGACAGTTTGGATTATATGATCTTGAAGATTTCTTCCAGGGCCAAAATTTATCATTATATAATGTGTAATTATAAAGTAATGTAATAACTGAACAAATGTGACAGATATTGTACATGTCTTGCCCCCTTGATTGTAATTATGGGGCAATTACAATGTTTATAAGTTTGACCCCTTCAAAGTAATTGTGTTCTCAGCCTTTAGATTTCCTTTGGTGATGGTGTCATTGCCTCAGATTACCTCTGAGCCAATCTTTGAGTATGCTCAGAGGTAGCAAATCTTTAGTGTTAGCTTGGTGGATTCAGTTTTTAGAAACAGCCAGAAGATGCCGTGAGCCAAAAAATCATGCAAGGCCATACCTTTTTTGGTGAAGAATGAGGTGTGACTATAAAACAGTAACACCGAATTTTTCTGTTTGTCTCACATGGAGTAGACTTTAAAAGCAGCTCCCAAAGAAGTGTTTTGTTAGAATAAGTAAATAACTTCCTAAGGAGAGTATTTTGATTGCAGTTTTCATTTGATTTAATAAGATTAGAAATGTCTGCTGGAAAACAAGTCACTTTCCTTTATAGTGACTGTGCCTATGCTTGCTTATACATTGGGGTGACTAGATAGTGGAGAAAACTGGCCTCTCTTTTTTTTTTTGTAGACAGGGTCTCTGTCACCCAGGCTGGAGTGCAATGGCGGGATCTCGGCTCACTGCAACCTCTACCTCTCGGGTTCAAGCGGTTCTCCTGCCTCAGCCTCCCTAGTAGCTGTGATTACAGGCATGTGCCACCATGCCCAGCTAATTTTTTGTATTTTTAGTAGAGACAGGGTTTCACCATGTTGGCCAGGCTGGTCTTAAAGTCCTGACCTCAAGTGATCCACCCGCCTTGGCCTCCCAAAGTGCTAGGATTACAGGCGTGAGCCACCGCGCCCTGCGAAAAACTGGTCTTTCTCCTGGTACTTTTCCCAAATCACAAGTGTGTTGAGGGCTGAAAAGAGTTGAAACATGTTGCTCTATAGGAAACTGCGGCTGAGGAGCCGTTGCAGTCCCATCTCCAGAAGACCCACAGAAAGAGTTGGAAGAGTTCTTCAGGCTATGGCAGCCACTGCCCACCAGCACACCCAAATCAATCAAGATGAGTCCCAGGTGGTGAGGCTGAAGCAGATGGTTTGGTAGCTCCAGTCTGTTTTAGGGAGAAATGATGTATTAAATCACTACATTGATTTGTTTTTTGTTGTTAGCCGTTGTGGGTTTGAAAAAAGGTAGGCAGGAAGATGGTGAAGGGGTCAAGCATAGGGGCTGTTATCTTGAATATATGCAAATTAAGCTGATTATATTATAGTGCCCTGTAATCTGTTCCTGGAAATGGTGGTCTTGAAAACTGATCAGTAAAATGAGGTATTAGACAGCCTGTTCAAAAGATTCTGTCACTAAGTTACTGTATAATCATTTGCAGTTCTCTTTCTTTCTTTAAACATTGTTTTCCTCATTTTTATATTGGAAAAGTTAAGAGATACTAAAAGTTCTAGATCTGAAAATTGGATAAGCCTAAGGAGGTCTGAGGTAGGGAAATGTCTATTCTAAGCTGTTTGACTACTGGACTTGGGGTAGGAGTGGAATTTCCTTTTTACTTCCTAAATTATAGTTACTTTACTCTCTACTTAGAGTCACAGCTGGATGATCAAACATTAAGTAGCTATTTAACGAGAAGCAGGCACTGGAAGCTTGCTCCTGAAAAACAATCACAGGACATGTTAGTCCTGAGAGAAGTCATTCCTTGGTAGGACTTATTGTTTGAAGGAGGTGGGGGTGAATTTCATCAAAATGGACAGTGTAAATATTGTGATTCAGACAATTGTGAGACTTTGTTTCCTGCTGTTACTAATTTCAAGCCTTTCTTTAAAGGGATTCTCCTCATGATTGGTACAGTGGGATTCATTTAGAGAAAGAGCCTTGTGTACCAGAATTAGAAGTTAATGCCCAAGAGCAGGGCCAATTGCTGGAGGACAAAGTGGCCTAATCAGTTGCTTTTCAATACTTAGATCCTACAGGTGACCCCAAAGATACAATAGGCTACTTTGTAGCCCAGATCTTCCAGCCTAGTGCCTAGCAAGCTCACTAAGGAGAGGAGGTGACCTGTAGAATCCACACCTCTTAACCTCTTAATCTTCCTATTTCTCTTCTTTTCCCTCAGTGCCCTTTAGTTTTAATTAGGATTGTGTAAACGTAGTCATCTTGCCAGTCCTCATAAAGTGGCAAGCCCTTGACATTTTCTGCTGGTCACTCATGCTACATATATAACTTGCAATTAGAGGGACTAGCTTCTTTGACAATTTGCCATCCATGGCTGTACCACTGAAAGAATTCAGATTAGGGTCAATTGGCTGTCATTTACTCAGGCAGCATATTTAGTACCTACTGTGTGCAAGCAGTGTGCAGGAGTAGAAATGATTTTATTTTATTTTATTTTATTTATTTATTTATTTTTTGAGACAGAGTCTCGCTCTGTCGCCCAGGCTGGAGTGCAGTGGCGCGATCTCGGCTCACTGCAAGCTCCGCCTCCCGGGTTCACGCCATTCTCCTGCCTCAGCCTCCCAAGTAGCTGGGACTACAGGTGCCCGCCACCTCGCCCGGCTAGTTTTTTTTCTTTTTTTGTATTTTTTAGTAGAGACGGGGTTTCACCGTGTTAGCCAGGATGGTCTCGATCTCCTGACCTCGTGATCCGCCCGTCTCGGCCTCCCAAAGTGCTGGGATTACAGGCTGGAGCCACCGCGCCCGGCCTTAGAAATGATTTTAAAATGGTTTCTGCCCTCCAGGAGTTTAGTAAAATGAAACAAGTATTACAGCTAGCATCCACCCAGGGAGGATTGTAATTAAGTTTTTAGAGGAACAAGCAATATGGGAGCATGTAGAGGAAAGAACAATTGTTCCTGATTGTGGGAGCGATAAGGAGAGTTTCTGAAGGGAGAAGGCATTTTAGCTAGGTTGTAAAGGAATAGCAGGAGTTCAGTAGGTTTAGGAGACAGGGCATTTGATGGAGGTCACACCATGGGCAAAGGCACAGAGCTTGGAAAATGCCTGGCGTATATGCGGAAAATGTGCCTGAGATAGAGGATATTTTAGGGAATGAACTGAAGATGAGGCTGGGGAGGAAATTTTGAGGGTTGGATCTTAGAGAACCTTAAGTGTCATGCTAAGAGATTTGGATTTTATTCTTCATGGAATTAGCTATTAAGTGTTTTTGATTTACAGACTAACATGACCCAATCTATGTTATTTAAGTCTTGTCTGTTCTTCAGTGTAAAGTCTTAGAGGTTAGGTTGAGAGAAGGTGGTGGTCCTGGTTCTTATAATACAGTATAAAGTTTGTCAGGCATCTCCTGTTTGGGATCTTGATTCCTCAGTTATATTTACTAAAACAACTCCAAAAGCAAGAAGGCAGGAAGTGGTCAGAGCTGTGTCCCTTTAAACTGAGCTCACTACCCACCAAAGATGATTTTCTTAGGCATATACATTATGAACAGTCTTTTTTTTTTTTTTTTTTTTGAGACGGAGTTTCGCTCTATCGCCCAGGCTGAAGTGCAGTGGCCAGATCTCAGCTCACTACAAGCTCTGCCTCCCGGGTTCACGCCATTCTCCTGCCTCAGCCTCCCAAGTAGCTGGGACTACAGGCGCCCGTCACCACGCCCGGCTAGTTTTTTTTTTGTACTTTTTAGTAGAGACGGGGTTTCACCATATTAACCAGGATGGTCTCGATCTCCTGACCTCGTGATCCGCCCGTCTCGGCCTCCCAAAGTGCTGGGATTACAGGCTTGAGCCACCGCGCCCGGCCTATGAACAGTCTTATTGCTAGTGGATTGCTTACTACTGATAATTCTTTGTGGATAAAATTTCTCACAAGGAGCGGGCTTTTCATTATAGGGCAGAAACCAAAAACATTTTTTGAGCCTGATTGGAAAATAGTATATACTCATTCTAGGACATGTGAAAAACACAGAGAAGTATAAGGAAGAAAACTGAAACCACCCATAATCCCACTATCTGGAGAAAACTACTGTTCTTATTTTAGCATATTTTCTTTTAGTATTTTGTGCTTGCGTATTTCTGGTTTTGCAATTTCCAGATCGTATATTACCTAAAATTTTATATTCTGCTTTTTTCCCCATTTACCATTTTTTCATTATATAAATTTATATATACTCTTCATAAATATTTGTAATGGCTGCATAATAGTCTATCATACAGGATTTTTATATGCTTTCAGGTTTTTTAAAATAATAATGGAATTTTTTTCAAATCATTTTTGTAATAGATATAACAAGTCCCCAAAAAGTCTTTGCCCTAGTTCTGCCCTGCAGAAGTAACCATTATATATTAATAGTTTTTTGTGTATCTTTACATGAACATTATTATACATAAGTTTTTGTCTATGGTTTTGGTTTTTTTTTATGATACATATCTACAAATAGATTACTAGATTAAACAATATGAAACTAATTTTTTCCTAGTTGTATATGATGGTGCTATTTAGAAAACATGAAAAATAATGTGTTAAGGGAGAAAGTAAAAGGCACCCATAATTCTACAACTCAGAAATGAACACTATTTGGTATACTTCCTTACAAGTATACATACACATATACAAACTCACAAGTATGTGGGGAGAGGGATAGATCTGTATATGATATATCTATCTGTCTATAAATATTTGTATATATAGTTTTAAAAATGGGGCCATACCATAATAGTTTTATCTTGCCTTCTTTTTTTTTTTTTTTTTTTGAGACAGGGTCTCACTCTCTCACCCAGGCTTGAGTGCAGTGGTACGATCACAGCTCGCTGCAGCCTCAACCTCCTGGGCTCAAGTGATCCTCCTACCTCAGCCTCCCAAATAGCTGGGACTACAGGTGCATGCCACTGTGCCCGGCTAATTTTTGTGTTTTTTGTAGAGATAGGGTTTCACCATGTTCCCCAGGCTGGTCTTGAACTCCTGAGCCCAAGCAATTCACCTGCCTTGGCCTCCCAAAGGGCTGGGATTACAGGCATGTGCCACTGCACCCAGCCTATATCCTGCTTTTAAAATTCAACATTTCTTGAGTATTTCCCTATGTCATTAAAATTATTTAAAACTTTTTTTTTTTTTTTTCCAGAGATGGGGCCTTGCTTTGTCACTCAGGCTGGAGTGCAGTGGTACCGTTGCAGTCCTAGCTCACTGTAGCCTTGAGCTCCTGGGCTCAAGTGATCTTCCTGCTTTAGCTTCCCAAGTAGCTGGGATTACAGGCGCATGCCATCATGCCCAGCTAATTTTTTTTGTTTTTATTTTTTGTAGAAGTGGAGTCCACTATGTTGCCCAGACTGGTCTTGAACTCCTGGGCTTAAGCAATCCTCCCACCTCAGCCTTCCAAAGTGCTGGGATTATAGGCGTGAGCCACTGTACCCAGCCAAACTTATTTAAAACATTTTAAGTGACTGCTTAAGATTTCATCATATAGGCCGGGCGCGGTGGCTCAAGCCTGTAATCCCAGCACTTTGGGAGGCCGAGACGGGCGGATCACGAGGTCAGGAGATCGAGACCATCCTGGCTAACACAGTGAAACCCCGTCTCTACTAAAAAATACAAAAAAACTAGCTGGGCGAGGTGGCGGGTGCCTGTAGTCCCAGCTACTCAGGAGGCTGAGGCAGGAGAATGGCGTGAACCTGGGAGGCGGAGCTTGCAGTGAGCTGAGATCCGGCCACTGCACTCCAGCCTGGGCGACAGAGCGAGACTCCGTCTCCAAAAAAAAAAAAAAAAATTTCATCATATGTATATTCATGTCATAATTTAAGTTATTGTTAGATATTTAGTTTTTCTTCAGTTATTCAGAATGATAAATAATTCTGTTAATGTCCATATATCTTTGTATTTCAGATTGTTTCCTAAACTTTTATTTCTGTGATTGGAATTGTTTGATGAAAGAACATGAGCTTCTTTTTTTTTTTACCACAAGATCTCACTCTATTACCCAGGCTAGAGTGCAGTAGTATGATCACAGCTTATGATCAGCCTCCCAAGCTCAGACTCAAGTGATCCTCCCACCTTAGCCTCCTGAGTAGCTGGGACTACAGGTGTGCAGCACCACACCTGACTAATTTTTAAATTTTTTGTAGAGACATGGTTTCACTGTGTTGCCCAGGCTGGTCTTGAACTCCTGGGCTCAAGCAATCCTAACTTGGCCTTCCAAAGTGCTGGGGTGATAGGCTTCAACCACTGTACCCAGCCAGCTTTTTTTTTTTTTTTTTTTTTTTTTTAGTTTTGGTAAAATGTACGTAACAAAATTTACTAGTTTAGGCTGGGTGCAGTGGCTCATGCCTGTCATCCTAGCACCAGAACTTTGGGAGGCTGAGGCGAGAAGATTGCTGGTCTCGAGCTCCTGGCCTCAAGAGATCCTCCTGGTGCAGGTGTGAGCCACCATACCTCGCCAAATATGAACATTTCTGTTTCTTTGTTTCTTTGTTTGTTTTGAGACAGAGTCTCACTCTGTCACCCAGGCTGGAGTGCAGTGGTGTGATCACAGCTCGCTGCAGTCTCAACCTTCTGGGGTTCAAGTGATCCTCTCACATCAGCCTCCCGAGTAACTGGGACCACAGGTGTGCACCACCATACCTGGCTAATTTTTTATTTTTTTGTAGAGATGAGGTCTCACTATGTTGCCTAGGCTGGTCTTGAACTCCTGGATTCAAGCAGTCCTTCCACCTCAGTCTCCCAAAGTGCTGGGATTTTGGGCATGTGCCACCACCACACCTGGCCCAAATATCAAGGTTTTGTTTTTTGTTTTTTTGTTTTTTTTTGAGATGGAGTTTCGCTCTTGTTGCCCAGGCTGGAGTGCAGTGGCACGATCTCAGCTCACTGCAACCTCCACCTTCCAGGTTCAAGCAGTTCTCCTGCCTCAGCCTCCCGAGTGGTTGGAATTACATGCATGTGCTGCCACGCCTGGCTAATTTTGTATTTTTTTAAGATGGTGTTCTCCGTGTTGGTCAGGCTGGTCTCGAACTCCTTACCTCAGGTGATCCACCTGCCTCAGCCTCCCAAAGTGCTAGGATTACAGGCATTAAGGTTGATATGTATTGCCAAGTTTCTATCCAGAGAACCACTTAATACCTGTTTATTTGTGTAAGAAAATGCACTGTTCTTTGTTTGTTTGTTTTTTGAGACGAAGTCTCGCCCTTGTCCCTCAGTCTGGAGTGCAATGGCGCGATCTCAGCTCACTGCAACCTCCGCCTCCCGGGTCAAGCGATTCTCCTGCCTCAGCCTCCCAAGTAGCTGGGATTACAGGTGCGTACCACCACACCCAGCTAATTTTCTGTATTTTAAGTAGAGACAGGGTTTCCCCATGTTGGCCAGGCTGGTCTCGAACTCCTGACCTCAGGTGATCCACCCGCCTTGGCCTTCCAAAGTGCTAGGATTACAGGCATGAGCCACCGCACCCCACCTAAAATGCACTGTTCTTTGATTATTAATTTCTCATTCAAAATTCTATATTAAGTTAAATTTCCTGGAGAGTATGATAGCTTTTTTTTTTTTTTTAACCATTATTTTGTAAAACCAAAATTTGGGAGAGAATGCGAGGAGAAATTGAAAAGATCACTGATATTACCTAAATGACCCTATTACTTAAAGTGACCTTTTGAAGTAAGAGGAAATGAAACAAGTTACACTGAGTTCCTCCACTGATGAAATGGGGAGGATGACACCTTCCCTGCCTGCCGTACAGGAATTGAATGGCTTTAAATTCTCTGTAGAAATGACTTCTTTCATGGCCAGGATCTTCAGAAGGGTACAATCTAGAGGGGAGAATTGGCCTTCCTTTCCCACAATGGTCAGGGGCCCTTGACATGCTGGAAATGTTCAGCTGCTTCCTAGCGAATCTGCTAGCAAAAGGGAAGGAGACACCTGTGTTGGGTTGTGTGGTGTGGTGTGGGGTGGCGGTGGGGTGTGGGGTGGTGTGGTGTGTATGTGTGTTTGTTGGGGGTGTTTAGCAGTAGACATAGTGGAGCTTGCTTTGGTTTTGTATTATTGTGGTGTGTGGGTAGGAACTACATTGTCAAAATCACTGAAGGACAGTAGGAACCAGATTTGTTTGTTTCCAATTAGACAAAATTAAATAAGGGGCCAGGCATGGTGGCTCATGCCTATAATCCCAGCACTTTGGGAGGCAGAGGCAGAAGGATTGCTTGAGCCCAGGAGTTCGAGATGAGCCTAGGCAACATGGCAAGGCCCTATCTCTACAAAAAATACAAAAATTTGCCAGGTGTGGTGGCTCCCACCTGTGGTCCCGGCTACTCAGGAGTCTGAGGAAGGAGGATTGCTTGAGCCTGGGAGGTTGAGGCTGTGATAAGCTGTGATTGTACCACTGCACTCCAGCGTGGGCAACAGAATGAGGCTCTGTCTCCAAAAAAAAAAAAAAAAAAAAAAGAAACAAGGAAGATGAAGAGTAGTGCATAGGAAATCTTTTGGTGTTGCAACCCCGAAGTAAAGATAAGTCTTTTGACTTCATTTGAGTGTTTTGGGCTCTTTCCTTTGGGATTATATACCAGACCTATACTGCATATAAATTTATTAGAAAATGAACCACACACTGTAACATAGCCATGCTCTGGCTGTGGCCAATTAGACCATCACTAATCCCCACTGAGAAGCTTTTCTTTTTTTGTTTTGGGACAGGGTCTTGCTCTCTCACCCAGATTCTGGAGTGCAGTGGTGCAATCATAGCTCACTGCAACCTGGAACTGCTTGGTTCTCCTGCCTCAGCCTCCCAAGTAGCTGGAACTACAGGCACACACCCCTGTGCCTGGCTAATTTTTAATTTAAAAATTTTTTTAGACAGAGTCTTGCAGTGTTGCCAGGCTGGAGTGCAGTGGCACGATCTCGGCTCACTGCAGCCTCCAACTCCCTGGTTCCAGTGATTCTCCTGCCTCAGCCTCCTGAGTAGCTGGGTTTACAGGTACATGCCACCACAGCCAGCTAATTTTTGTAATTTTAGTAGAGATGGGGTTTCACCATGTTGGCCAGGATGGTCTCGATTCTCCTAACCTTGTGATCCGCCCACCTCGGCCTCCCAAAATGCTGGGATTACAGGTGTGGGCTACCGTGCCTGGCCTAATTTTTTTTATTTTTTGTAGAGATGGGGACTTGCTCGGCCTCCCAAAGTACTGGGATTGCAGGCCTTCGCCACTGTGCCCAGACTTGAACTTTTCTTTAGTTTTCTTGTTTTTTGTGTGTGTGTGTTTTGTTTTTTTGACATGAAGTCTCACTCTGTCTCCCAGGCTGGAATGTGGTGGTGCAATGACGGTTCACCACAGCCTTGGCCTCCCAGGCTCAAGCAGTCCTCCCACCTCAGCCTCCCGAGTATCTGGGACTATAGGTGTGTGCCACCCCAGCTGGCTGTTTTTGTAATTTTTGTAGAGATGGAATCTTGCCATGTTGCCCAGGCTGGTCTCGAACTCCTTGGCTCAAGCAGTCCACCCACTTCAGCCTCCCAAGGTACTGGGATTACAGGTGTGAGTCGCTGTGCCCGGCCAAGTTATTGTTTCTGTTTAGACCCCAGTAGTAAATATTTTAGGCTTTGCAGACCATATGGTTGTAACTACTCACCTCTGCCATTGGAGAACAAAAGCAGCCGTAGATAATACTTAAATGAATGGGCGTGGCTATGTTTTAGTAAAACCTGATTTACAAAATATGGGCTACTAACTTACAGGCTATAGTTTGCTGGCTGCTGGTAGGGGGAAGTACACTTGACAAAAAGAGGCCTAGTTTTGATGGGAAATTGTTAAAAAAAAAAAAAAAGCTTTGATGTCTGCTACTTACTGGTTGTGTCACTCTAGCATCTCTGAACCCTCATGTTTAAAATCAAAATGGTAATACCTTTCATAAGAAATAAGAATGAACAGTTGCACATGTGAGGAGATGTTTAACTTTTCTGGAAATAAGATATAAATTAAAACAGTAATATGTTCTATCTTATATATTGATAAAATATGTTGGTAGAAGGGTGTAGATGGGAATTTTTATCCTCTGTTGGTGATACTATAAACTAGTACACAGTTTTAGATGGTAATTTGGGAATGTCTGTTAACATTTAAAATACACAAGCTTTTCAACCCATCAGTTCTAATTATTGGTATATATTCTAGAGAAATATTAGCTTGTATGTAAAATTAGAGATGTGCTGCCAGTGTTATCAATGCAGCATTCTTTGACATGGCAAAACACTGTGAACAACTTAAATGTCCAGATGTAGCAAAATGGGAAAAAAAAGTTGTGGCACATTCTTACCAGAGGATTTTTTTAAGCTTTTAAAAGTGTAAGGAATTGCCAGCCACGATGGCTCACACCTGTAATCCCAGCACTTTGGGAGGGCAAGGTGGGTGGATTGTTTGAGCCTAGGAGTTTGAGAGCAGTTTGGGCAACATGGTGAAACCCCATCTCTACAAAAAAATTAGCTGGGTATGGTGGTGCACACCTGTAATCCCAGCTACCGGGAGGCTGAGGTGGGAGGATCACCTGAGCCCAGGTGGTCGAGGTTGCAGTGAGCCATGATGGCACCACTGCACTCCAGCCTGGGTGACAGAGTGAGACTGTGTCTCAAAAAAAATTATTTAAAAATGTGAGGAATCTATTATGTGCTGGTATGGAAACATATCAAAGAAATTTTTACGTGAAAAGGGCAAGTTGCAGAACATATGGTATGATTACAGGTATGTGGACCAAACATACATACCTGTATGTGACTATATACCTGTAGGTGTACATGCTTAGGAAAAATCCGAAAGATTGTACAACAGACTTCTAACAGTGGTCACTTGTGAGCTGGGGAGTGCCACTGGCAAATGTGGATTGAGGCTTAATGAAGAGAGAGTTTTACATTTTACTCTAGATACCTCTGTATTATATTATTTCACAGTGATAATGTATTTTTTCTCCTTCCCAATTGTTTGGAGAGCTCCTGGGCCTGTCTGCACTTGCCAGGGTTAGGAGTATGACAAAGTAGGCAACTCTTTTCACATCAATTGAATTGGAAGCAGCTGCTGGGACCAGAACAGGGAGCACATGTAAGGAGAGGAGGGGGATAGCATGTGCAAGTGACTGGGAGAGGCAGCCAAGACAGGCCATTTTCAGTTTACCAACAGTCACTATCACGTGTCTTATCTTAACATTCTCCAAATTACTTCGCTCTCTGTCATCACACTGAACCCTGAGGATGATTCTCTGAGCAAGGGAGGTAGGGATGATGATAAGACCAGGAGTAATCAAAACCTTGGGACAACAAGGAAAGTATGTGTGTAGAAATAGTTTTTTTCTTTCACTTGAAATATATCAAGGATACTCATTACAGCATTGTTTGAAATGGTAACATTGAAAATAGCCATTCCCTCAATAGAAAAATATGTGAACACGTTATTCCTTATATGGACTTCTATGTAGCTTTTTAAAAGTATGAGTTAGGATTTTAGTTATTGATGCTTGGGGGGAGATGTTGATAAATTGTTAGATGAGATAAGTTGCAGAGCAATGTGTGAAGTTTAAACCTAGTTTTCTAAAAACAGAGCAACAAAACCCTTTCCAATATATTTGTATTTATGTTTTTTGGGGGCACAAAAATATGTAACCATTTCTCATCTTGTAGGAGGCCTTGGAGAGGAATGGAAAGGGGCTGGGAGATTACTAATTTTATCTTTTATCTAACTTTGTATTGCTTCACTGGTTTTGAAGAACAAGGAGAGCAAACTTGTGTAAGCAAGAAACGAAGTTTTCTAAACATCGTTTCATATTAATTAATTAATTAATTATTTTTTTTGAGACAGAGTTTTGTTCTTGTTGCCCAGGCTGGAATGCAGTGGCGCAATCTTGGCTCACTGCAACCTCCGCCTCCCAGGTTCAAGCGATTCTTCTGCCTTAGCCTCCCTAGTAGCTGGGATTACAGGCACCTGCCACCATGCCTAGCTTTTTTTTATTTTTTATTTTTTTGTATTTTTAATAGAGACGGGATTTCACTGTGTTGGCCAGGCTGGTCTTGAACTGCTGACCTCAGGCGATCCACCTGCCTCAGCCTCCCAAAGTGCGGGGATTACAGGCATGAGCCACCACGCCCAGCGCAATTTTTTTTTTTTTTTTTTTTGAAACTGAGTCTCGCTCTATTCCCCAGGCTGGAGTGCAGTGTTGCGATCTTGGCTCACTGCAACCTCCACCTCCCGGGTTCAAGCAATTCTCATGCCTCAGCCTCCCAAGTAGCTGGGAATACAGGCACCTGCCACCGTGCCCGACTGATTTTTGTATTTTTAGTAGAGATGGGGTTTCACCATGTTGGCCAGGCTGGTCTGGAACTCCTGACCTCAAGGGATCCACCTGCCTCAGCCTCCCAAAGTGGTGGGATTATAGATAGGAGCCACCGCACCCAAAAATCAATTAAATGATTTTTAAAGGTTAACTTTTATTATTTTTTAGTGAGTTAATGAAGTAAAGAAATATAAAAGTCAAAATAGAGTTTTAGTATGGAATTAATATGTAAATCTTCTTTTGGATTTAAAGGAGGCATCTGGGTAGTGGCAAGAGAACGAGCATTCAGGGAACCAGCTTTCTAGTTGTAGTTACCAACTTTCTGATGTGTGAGCTTTAATTTAGTAAGGTTATTTAATAACTTGAAGGCTTTAGTGTCCTTATCTCTAAAACAAAGAGCTTGTACAAGGAGATGTGCTTCACAAATCTGTTATCCCACAATTGAGCTACCTTTTGAGATTAGAATATTATATTTCCTTTGTTTTAAAATGCTTTTTTTGTTTTTTTGCTTTTTTAATATTTTAACACTGAAATTGGGATGTATTTTACAATTGGTAGTGTCTTTCAATTGTCACTGGCCATTTTTTTCCCCACATTTTTGTTACTCTGAAATTGAGATATCTCAGCATTGATGATGTAGGATAGTTCCATTTTCAATGCCATTTTTGTTTTCATAACAAAAATCTTTGTCCTTTCCTGGGCTTCTGTTACTTCCAATCCTGTCAGATTCATTCACATCACTAAGACATTCTGGATTGGGACAATTGGGTGGATATATTGTTTGAGTGTGCAGGAATTTTGTGCATCTTTTTATAACTGGTAGATGTCCTATATGTAGCTACTATTTGAGAAATCGAGTAACAAATGTGACACATTCAACTTAGTGTTCCTCAGTTTTGATTTTGTTTTGCTTGCCTTTTTTTTTTTTTTTTTTTTTTTTTTTTAAAGACATGGGATATTGCCTAGGCGCGATGGCTCATGCCAGTAATCCCAGCACTTTGGGAGGCCGAGGCAGGTGGATCACAAGGTCAGGAGTTCAAGACCAGCCTGGCCAACATGGTGAAACCCTGTCTCTACTAAAAATGCAAAATTAGCTGGGTGTGGTGGTGGACACCTGGAATCCCAGCTACTCGGCAGGCTGAGGCAGGAGAATCACTTGAAACTGGAAGGCGGAGGTTGCAATGAGCCAAGATCGCGCCACTGCACTCTAGCCTGGGCAACAAGAGTAAAACTCCATCTCAAAAGAAAAAAAAAAAAAAAGAGATGGGATCTTGTTGTGTCACCCAGGCTGGGGTACAGTGGCACAATCGTAGCTCACTGAAGCCTCAAACTCCTGAGCTCAAGTGATCCTCCTGCGTTAGCCTCCTGAGTAGCTGAGACTTCAGGCATGCCACCATACCTGGCTAATTTTTTTTTAATTTATTGTTGTTTTTCTTGAGACAGAGTCTCGCTGTGTCACCCAGGCTGGAGTGAAGTGGTATGATCTCAGCTCACTGCAGCCTCCACCTTCCAGGTTCAAGCGATTCTTGTGCTTGTGTCAAGCGATTGAGTTGCTGGGATTATAGGCGTGTACCGCCACACCTGGCTAATTGTGTGTGTGTGTGTGTGTATTTTTAGTAGTGATGAGGTTTTACCGTGTTGACCAGGCTGGTCTTGAACTCCTGGCCTCAGGTGATCTGTCTGCCTCGGCCTCTCAAAGTGCTAAGATTACAGGTGTAAGCCACCGTGCCCAACCAATTTTTTTCTTTTTTTTTCCTTTCCTTTTCTTTTTTTTTTTTTTTTGAGAGATGGGGTCTCGCTTTGTCACCCAAGCTGGTCTTGAACTCCTGGCTCAAGTGATCCTCCCATCTCAGCCTCCTGAGTCGTCGTGATTACAAGTGCAAGCCTCTGTACCTGGCTTGCCTGTTATGTAATAATTACAGTATGACATATATACAGAAAAGTACATAAAGTTTACAGCTCAAGGACTTTCCACAAGGTGAACACACCTGTGTTACTAGCACCTACATCAAGAAACAGAACATTACCAGCATATCATTCGCCCCTTCCCAGTCACTATCCCCCTACTGTTTTATTTTTAAATGCAGTGAAAGTATACGTAGGGATGATGACTCTTGGTTCATAAGTGAGTGGCTCATGTTATCTCAGGTGAGTCTTCTGGAAAGAGCCCCAGATTAGGAGCCAGAAGACCATGGTTACATCGTGGCCCGGTTGCTTTTTAGCTGTATGACCTTAGGCAAGGTAAACTTAACTTTTCTGGACTTCATTCCTCTTTGGTAAAGTGAAAATAATAATGCCCTCACCTTAAAGAGCTGTTGTGAGGTTCATGTGACATTATTGGTAAACAGGAAATATCTTGTAAACGGGAAACACTTTGTTAGTTGTAAAGAGCCATACACAAATAATAGTCATTTTTGTTGAGAGCGGTGGAATCTCAAGCAGGAGAGAAAATGATGATCCCCAAATGTATTCTTTTTATCACCTTTGCTGTCTCATTTTTTTTGTTGACGTTGGTGTCACTGGCTTTCTGTTAAATTCTCCCAAAACAAAAATAATATAAAGGTCCTAACAGAAATCCCCAGAGATCTGAAATTTCTCCTGAAGTTTTTTTCACTTCCTCTCTTAATGCTGAGGCCCACTAGATCTGTTCAAGGCAGAGACCTTGGTAAATCAACAAACTTCAATCGCAAATGAGTACATCACCCATTTACAGGCCTTATAAGCAAGTATGATCCTCTGATAGACACTCTTCTGAATTTATTCACTGTTCCAAATGGAACCCAAATCCATATCTCTAACCCCAAATCATATTTTTCATTAGTTACTGGTTATTTCTAACTGTTCATCCATTAGATATCTCACATCTAAGACCTAACCCTCAAACTGCTTGCCAATATAGCAAGACTGTTTAGATTTTGGACTTGGAGTGGGACAGACTTGGGTTTGAATCTTAATTCTGCTACTTATTAGCCTCATGATCTTTTTTAATAAAGATCATGACAGGTTGCTTAACATTGTGAAAGATTTATTCTGTAAGTCGAGGGTATTAGTATTTGCTTGATAGGGGTGATACTATGCTCAGATGAATGGAGATTGTTATTGTTACTCTTACTTTTTTTCTTTTTTTTTTTTTTTTTTTGTTGAGATGGAGTTTTGCTCTTGTTTCCCAGGCTGGATTGCAATCGTGTGATCTCGGTTAACTGCAACCTTTGTCTCCTGGGTTTGAGCGATTCTTCTGCCTCAGCCTCTCAAGTAGCTGGGATTGCAGGTGCCTGCCACCATGCCCGGCTAATTTTTTTGTATTTTTAGTGGAGATGGGGTTTCACCATGTTGGCCAGGCTGGTCTCGAACTCCTGGCCTCAAGTGATCCACCTGCCTCGACCTCCCAAAGTGCTGGGATTTCAAACGTGAGCCACCGTGCCCAGCCACTCTTACATTCTTATCTTGCTTTTTGGCACACATATTCATTTATTTTTCACTCAAGCTATGAAATTTAGAGGTGCTTCAAGAATTTTCCTTTTCTCATTCTTCATTTATACAGTTGTCCCTCAGTATCTGTGGAGTATTGGTTCCAGGACTTCCACAGATGCCAAAATCCTTGGATGCTCAGGTCTCTTACATAAAATAGTATAATATTTGCATGTAACCTACACACATCCTTCGTATAGTTTAAATCATCTCTGGGTTACTTATATAATGCAATGTAAATAATATGTAAATAGTTGTTACATTGTATTGTTTAAAATAATAACAAGAAAATAAAGTTTATACATCTTCAGTACAGATGCTTTTTTTTTCTCCAAAATGTTTTTGGTCTCAGGTTGGTTAAATCCACAGATGCGGAACCCATGGATACAGAGGGCCTACTGTAATTGGTTGTCAGGGCCTATCTTAAATAGTTTTCAAAGCTACTGTTGCGTCTTTATGGTCATTGCCTTACTTCAGACATACATTACTTGTTTGTAAGAAACAATGGTTTTTGCACTGCATTCTGTAAAGCTTTACGGAACTATAGAACTGACTCAAGAACCAGGGAGAAGCAGAGGGAACAAGTCTCCAAATATCCCTTACTTCAAACTGTCTTCTTCTGTGTGTCCTGGGGTTCTATATAAAGGTTACATTTTAAATAGAGTTAATTTAAAATATATGGTTTGGAATCTTTCATTTATTCGAGAAGTACTTATCAAGACACTCATGCTGTGCCAGCCATTGTACTGATTTCTAAGAATTCAGTGGTGAGCACACAGTTTGTGATTTCATGGAACTTAAGGCAGTGAGAGAAAGATAAACTAATAAAATACAAAAAGGTGTAATTAGAAACTATGGGCTGGGCACAGTGGCTCATACCTGTTATCCCAGTGCTCTGGGAGGCCAAGGTGGTAGCTTCACTTTAGTTCAGGAGTTCGAGATCAGCTTGGACAACATAGCAAGATCCTGTCTCTACAAAAATAAAAGAAAAATAGCCAGGCGTGGTGGCATGTGCCTGATAAAGTACTATTATTATTCCCATTTTACAGCTGGGGAAAATGAGGGCACAGAGAGAGTAAATAACTTGCCCAAGGTTGCAGAGCTATTAAGCTATAAACCCAGAATTTGTATTAGGTTGTCTTTTGGTTCAGATCTCATAATCTTAGCCATTATGCTCTATTGCTTTCCTCTTGTGTCTTACCATTCCAGTCTGTACTTCATACAGTTTCCCTTCTGAAACATAGCCCTGATCATGCTGTTCCTCTTTACGTTCTTCCTTTAGAAACCTTGATTGTCTTCTCATCACCTACAATTTCTTAGCATGAGGCAAGTGCCTCACAATTTAGTATTACTTACCATTCTTTTTTTTTTTTTTTTTTTGGGACAGAGTCTTGCTGTGTCACCAGGCTGGAGTGCAGTGGCATGATCTCGGCTCACTGCAGTCTCCACCTCCTAGGTTCAAATGATTCTCCTGCCTCAGCCTCCTGAGTAGCCGGGATTACAGGCGCGCAACCACACCCAGCTAGTTTTTGTATTTTTAGTAGAGACAGGGTTTCACCATGTTGGCCAGGTTGGTCTCAATCTCCTGACCTCATGATCCACCCGCCTTGGCCTCCCAAAGTGCTGGGATTACAGGCGTGAGCCACTGCACCTGGCCTTACTTATTACCCTTCTTATCATCTGATGCATCTCCCTAAAACTGCATGCCATTGCTCAACTGCAATATGCTCTGTCTTTGCACGTGCTGTTTTCTCTGCCTAGAATATTCCTTTTTTACTTTTTGGTGAAGCTCTACTTATCCTGCTCATATTTTAAGTATTTAGCTTAAATGTCACTTCCTATGTAAAGCATTCCCCATCATTCCATCCCATCCTGAGTTAGTCCCTCACAGCTCCTTTAAATCAGTACCTTCTCTTATTTTCCCATTCTAAAGTCTTTCTTTTTTTTTTTTTTTTTTTTTTTTTGTTTGAGACGGAGTCTCGCTCTGTCGCCCAGGCTGGAGTGCAGTGGCCGGGTCTGAGCTCACTGCAAGCTCCGCCTCCCGGGTTCACGCCATTCTCCAGCCTCAGCCTCCCGAGTAGCTGGGACTACAGGCGCCCGCCACCTCACCCGGCTAGTTTTTTGTATTTCTTAATAGAGACGGGGTTTCACCATGTTAGCCAGGATGGTCTCGATCTCCTGACCTGGTGATCCGCCCGTCTCGGCCTCCCAAAGTGCTGGGATTACAGGCGTGAGCCACCGCGCCCGGCTAAAGTCTTTCCATGAAAGCAAGAATCTTAGTGTTTTCTTTAGCTCCCCACCTTTCCCACACCCCTATATGCTAAGAGCATTGTCTCTACCTCTGTAATGCCTTTCAGATCCACCTGTTTTAGTTCCTACTGCCCCTGCCCTGGCAGTGCAGTTTTCTGTCTGCCTCTACAGCTGCCACCTACATCCATTTTCTGCCTCTGGCCTCACTGTTGCGCTAGAGTCATCTTTTCAAAAAGCACAAGTAGTATACCATTCTCCTGCCCAGGACTCTTCAGCGTCTCCCACTTCTCTTCAGTAAGTCACCCTGGGTTGTTGGCCCCCACTAGCCTTGCTTGTGTTATCTTACCTTCCTTTCAGCACACCCCAAGCCCATGTTCTTTGGCCTCATATTTTGGTTACAGATGTGTCTCTTCCTCTACAAGATTATAAACTCAAGTTTAAAGATTTGCCCTTGGGCCAGGCACAGTGGCTCACACCTGTAATTCCAGCACTTTGGGAGGCTAAGGTGGGCTGATCGCTTGAGCTCTAGAGATTGAGACCAGCTTGGGCAACATGGCAAAACCCCATCTCTACAAAAAGTACAAAAGTAGCCAGGCATGGTCCCGCATGCCTGTAGCCCCAGCTACTTGGGAGGCTGAGGTCGGGAGGATCACTTGAGCCTGAGAGGCGGAGGTTGCAGTGAGCTAAGATTGTACCACTCTATACCAGCCTGGGCAACAGAGTGAGACCCTGTCTCAAAAAAAAAAAAAATCTTTGAATTCCTAGCACAGTATGAAGGATGTTTATATCATGTTTATAGTCGAATATTCCTGATTAAATTTCATTAATTCTAAGAGTAATATATCTTACATATTTTGGAGAATATGTTTTGATATAAAGAAAGAACTTCGCCTTAAAAGGGATAAATTTCAGTTAGTAGGAAAATTGCTTGTGTGAAATTTTGTACTTCTCAGTGATTCCAGATACATAGGATTTATTTTCTGTAATGGTGATCAGGTTATTTATTAGCACCTTTAAAAGTGTGGATAGGCCTGCACGGTGGCTCACACCTTTTAATTCTAACACTTTGGGAGGTCAATGCAGGTGGATCCCTTGAGCCCAGGTGTTCGAGACCAGCCTAGGCAACATAGTGAGACTTCATTGCTACTAAAAATTAAAAATAGCCAGACATGGTGGCGCATGCCTGTTGTAGCAGCAGCTACTTATAAGGCTGAGGTGGAGGATCACTTGAGCCCAGAAGTTTGAGGTTGCAGCGAGCTATGATTGTGCCACTGCACTCCAGCCTGGGTGACGGAGCAAGACCCTGTCTCAAAAAAAAAAAAAAAAAGGTGGATATAGATCTGGTGCCATTTAGATACCTGTATTGCCCTTTTCATGAGCCGTGGCAGAAGCAGTATGAACAATGAATGCAGAAATGCTTTGTATACATAAAGACCTATACTGATGAGAAAGATAGAGGATGTAGCGGAGATGTGCTGGAGAGAACACTGGATTTAGAAGACGTCTCTTTGAGTTCTTGCTCTGCAGCCTTACCAGTCGACCTTGAGGCAGGTATTTTCTTCTTACTGAGCCTTAGGATCCTAATTTATAAAATTGGAATAAACCTTGCCTCTTAGGGTTCTTTTGGGAAGATTAATTGAGATGTGAGACACAACCTTCCTTAAAAATCCTGAAGTGTGTTCAAATCCCTAGCACAATAGGTATTTTAGGGTTTTATTTTATCTGCCCATGTTAGGCACCATTCCCTCTTATTTCACTTATTAGTAACATATTGACAAGTTTGGTTCTTGAGGCAATCTATCTTCCTGTTTAGAACTCATATTCGTGTTTGTTCATTTCTATCAGTGATTAAAGGCATTCTGGTATGGAAAAAGGAAAAGTGGACCTGGACAGAAAGACAGGGGTCTCAGTACTGTGTAGGACAGGGATGATAAAGTAGAGCAGTGGGGAGGAGAAGAGGTGAAGACCTAGGTATAGAAAGCTACTTTTCTTTAGGCTGTTTAGACAGATGTAGTTATAAATTGCATTTTGTGGCTTTTATTTATGAAAAGCTACCTTGTAGTTCCTCAAGTGTGGCTCCAGTCACCTTTCATTGTATGCCATGCTAAGTTGGTACTACCAGTTTCCAAAGACCTCCTTTCAACAGAGTATTAATGAAGCACCCATATGTGCCTTGCTTTGGGGATGGGTCCTAATAGGGTAACACACAATGTGCCTGTTTCTAGGAGATTTGCTATTTTTTGGAAAGAACACCCTAACTAGTGATGTTTTGACCAGATTCTGAGGAGATGAGTTCTACTACAAGATTTGTTGTTGAGAGTGGTATCCTGTGGAAAGAATCATGGGAATTTTTGGAAGTGGAAAGGTACTTTATTTATTTATTTATTTATTTTAGAGACAGGGTCTCACTCTGTTGCCCAGGCTAGAGTGCAGTGGCATGATCATAGCCCACTGTAACCTCAAACTCCTGGGCTCAAGTGATCCTCCCACCTTAACCTCCCAAGTTGCCAGTACTACAGACACGCACCACCATGCCCAGCCAATTTTCATTTTTTGATATATATTTACTTATCTATGTATCTATAGATAGATAGATGGATAGGCAAATATATGTATATATACACGCACACACACACATATATATTTACACACACACAAATATATATATATATATATATATATATATATATATATATTTTTGAGACAGGGTCTCACTATGTTGCCCACACTGGTCTCAAATTCCTTGGCTCAAGTGATCCTCCCATCTTGGCTTCCAAAAGTGCTGGGATTACAAGCATGAGCAACTGTGCCTGGCCCTGAAAGGGTACTTTAGAGCTGATCTGACCCTAGCTTGGGTCTCAGTAATTTGCCTCTGTGACTTGCATTAAGCCACATCGCTAGTAAGTGACCCATCCCCCCTCCAGGGGCTTTCAACACCAGATCTGGTGTGTTTTCTACCATCATGGAGGCTGTCTGCAGTAAGAGTATTCCCCCTCCGTTTCAGGTTCTTTCGCATTTTTTATAATTAATTCTGTGTTTGTGAGCAAACGTGCTAGATATGTTCATATGTTGCCTGTAGGGACAGAGCCGTTTTACTCCTCTGTGACAGTGAAACAGGGTGGAGAGGTTCTTAACTGTTTTGTAGAAAGGCCTTCTTGGAAGAGAACTGAGTGGGCCTGTTGGATGTTATAATGAATCCTCTCTGGGTTTTGATTTGCCGTCTGCTTTTCTCCCCAGGAAGCCTCAGGCTTACCAACACTGCCTCATTAATCAGCCACTATCCTCTGGAGAGGGAGAATGAGGCCATGGTAAATAAGCTCAAGGTCAGGCTCCTGAAACAGCAGTCCTTCCCTTTAGCACCAGCGTTTCCTTACAGCCTCCCCCTCTCACCCTTGAGATATTGCCAACATCCCTTCTAGTAGAAGGCTTTTCTTGGTGTTTGCTGTTTTCAGAGGAGTTTTGGTTCTTTAATGTTTGTAAAGCTCTCGGATTCTCAGAAAAAAATTCTTTAGTGATTAGTTTTGAAAGTGGAGGTGTTTGATTATTTTTTAAGAAGTTGATTTTCGGCCTGGTGCGGTGCCTTACTCCTGTAATTCCAGCACTTTGGGAGGCCCAGGCAGGTGGATCACCTGAGGTTAGGAGTTCAAGCCCAGCATGGTGAAACCCCATCTCTACTAAAAATACAAAAAATTAGCCCAGCGTGTTGGCGGGCGCCTGTAATCCCAGCTATTTGGGAGGCTGAGGCAGAAGAATCGCTTGAACCCGGGAGGTGGAGGTTGCAGTGAGCTGAGATCGTGCCATTGCACTCTAGCGTGGGGACAAGAGCAAAACTCTGTCTCAAGAAATAAAAAAAGTTGATTTTCATGAGGAAAAGCACACGGCTTCTTCGATTCGCTGAGAATGTGCTAGCTTTTATTCATTCACTCAATGATTGTCTGTTTAACAGCTGTAGAGAATAATATAGGCTAACTGGGTACAGTGGTTCATGCCTATTATCCCAACTACTCGGGAGGCTGAGGTACAAAAATCACATGAATCTGGGAGGCAGAGGTTGCGGTGAGCTGAGATCGCACCACTGCACCCCAACCTGGGTGACAGAGCGAGACTCTATCTCAAAAAAAAAAAAAAAAAGGATAATATAGGGACAAGGTAGACAACTTACTATTTACATGACTAAATCATGTAAGTCACCTAATTCCTGAGCCTCAGAGCCTCAGATTTCCTCATTTTTAAAACTACCCAGTGCTTGCTTCGGCAGCATGTGTACTAAAAGTGGAACAAAATAAAATAGGAACCATACAGAGATGAGCATGGCCCCTGTGCAAGGATGACATGCAAATTTGTGAAGAGTTCCATATGTTTTTTTTAAATTCTATTTAAAAAATAAAGTAAAATAAAACTGCCCAATACAATGCCTTCTAGTCTTTTCTCTGTCACTTATGTCCTGGCATCATAAAGTCTATCATTGTTGTTGCTGTTACTGTTGTAATTCGTAGCTAATCCAGAGCGTGTCCCCTGCGGTCATCTTGTCTAATCCTCTGGACAATCTGTAACTTTTTTTTTTTTTTTTTTGAGACGGAGTCTTGCTCTGCCGCCCAGGTTGGAGTGCAGTGGTTCAATCTCGGCTCACTGCAACCTCTGCCTCCTGGGTTCACGCCATTCTCCTGCCTCAGCCTCCTGAGTAACTGGTACTACAGGTGTCTGCCATCACGCCTATTTTTAGTAGAGACGAGTTTTCACCGTGTTAGCCAGGATGATCTCCATCTCCTGACCTCAAGTGATCCGCCTGCCTCAGCCTCCCAAAGTGCCGGGATTACAGGCGTGAGCCGCCGCGCCTGGCTGACAATCTGTAACTTTATAGACCTGCCTGGCAGAGTGGAGGGTTTGGGTAAGGCAATAACGACTCTAGAAGCTAGAACTCTAGAAGTTACAGGTCATGGAGGGCCTTGAGTGCCAGGCTGATTATTTGTGTTACAGTCATCCCATGGGGATGATTGGGGACTTGAACTCTCCTAGTATTTATTTGTTTTTGTTTTTTGAGACATGTCTTGCTCTATTGCCCAGGCTAGAGTGCAGTGGCATGATCATAGCTCACTATAACCTCAAACTCCTGGACTCAAGCAATCCTCCCACCTCAGCCTCCTGAGTAGCTAGGACTACAGGCGCACACCAGCATGTCCGGCTAATTCTTTTATTTTTTGTAGAGACGGAGATCTCGCTATGTTACCCAGGCTGGTCTTGAACTCCTGAGGAATTTGAACTCCTGAGCTCAAATTATCCTCCCACCTTGGCCTCCCAAAGTTCTGGGATTACAGGCACGAGCCACCACACCCAGCTCCAGTCTTTTTTTGTTTAAACTTTCAAAAATGATAATATAAATCCTGGTGCAATGACATATGCCTGTAGTCCCAGCTACTCAGGAGACTGAGGCAGGAGCATCACCTGACCCTTTGAAATAACCTTTGTGCTCCTAACCAGTCACCACCCTTCTTCAACCTCTATCTGAACTCTACTGAAATTTATTTATTTTAATTTAAAATTATTTATTTTTCTTTTTTTGTGACGGAGTCCTACTCTGTCACCCAGACTGAAGTGCAGTGGCACAGTCTCAGCTCACTGCAACCTCCTCCTGCTGGATTCAAGTGATTCTTGCCTCAGCCTCCCAAGTAGCTGAGATTACAGGCTCCTGCCACCACACTCAGCTAATTTTTGTATTTTTAGTAGACATGGGATTTTGCCACGTTGGAAAGTCTGGTCTTGAACTCTTGAGCTCAAGCAATCTGCCCACTTCAACCTCCCAAAGTTCTGGGATTAAGGCGTGAGCCACTGTGCCCAGCCCTCCCTACCAAATTTAAAGTAATTTCTTTCCTTCCTTCCTTCCCTTCTCTTTTCCTTCCTTCGTTCCTTTCTCTCTCTGTCTCTCTCTTTCCCTCTCCCTCTCCCTCCCCTACCCCCAACGCCTTTCTTTTCTTCTCTTTTTCTTTCTTTTTTTGAGATGGAGTTTCACCCTTGTTGCCCAGGGTAGAGTGCAATGGCACGATCTTGGCTCACCACAACCTCCGCCTCCCAGGTTCAAGCGATTCTCCTGCCTCAGCCTCCCGAGTAGCTGGAATTACAGGCTTGCACCACCACACCCAGCTAATTTTGTAATTTTAGTAGAGATGGGGTTTCTCCATGTTGGTCGGGCTGGTCTCAAATTCCCAACCTCAGGTGATCTGCCTGCCTCAGCCTCCCAAAGTGCTGGGATTACAGGCGTAAGCCACCATGCCTGACCCTTCTTCTCTTTTTCTAGAAAGGTTTTACCACTCCTTTCCCACTCTTTTGGGGACAGTAAGAATCAGGCAGGAGCCATGTGGCTGCCTGCTGCCTGTCTAGGCTGTGAGAGGAGCTGTGGAAATTCTGCTGCTGCCACAGGCGGGAGGAAGAGGAGGGAAACGCTGGAGAAACTGGCCAGGCTCCTTGGGCTGCCCTGAAGAGCTGGCCCAGAAACTTGGCAGCTTTGCAGAGGGGTTCCAGGGGAAGGTTCAGCCTCTCAGAAGCTGCACAGCTGGAAGCTGTTGCCTTGAGTTTAGAGCAAGGGGCCAGGCTGGGGAGACTTTTTGAGACAGTGCCAGTTCTATCTGGGCTAGGAAACTTCAGGGCTGACCCATTGCCATATGTGGCCAGGACAGTTTTAGCAGGCCTCCCTCCTATTTTCGCCTTATACATTTTCTGGAGCATTCATAATGCCAGTCTTTAAGTTTGGCCAGGCCTGGGATGCCTCATGCCTGTAATCCTAGCACTTTGGGAGGCTGAAGCAGACAGATCACTTGAGCCCAGGAGTTTGAGACCAGCCTGGGCAACATGATGAAACTTTGTCTCTACAAAAAAAATACAAAAATTATTCAGGCGTGGTGGCACGCACCTGTAGTCCCAACTACTATAGAGGCCGAGGTGGGAGGATTGTTTGAGCCCAGGAGGCTGAGGCTGCAGTGAGCCATGATTGTGCCACTTGCACTCAAGCCAGGGTGACAGAGTGAGACTCTGTCTCAAGAAAACAAAAAACAAAACCCCAAACAATTATGTTTGCCACTTTGCTTTTCTATAAAAGTTTTGGTATCTGCTTTGCTTTTGCTTTCACGGTGCTCCTTTGAATAAGAACTTCTCTTCCTGCTAATAGTGATTGCTAACTACAGACTACAAATCATACAGTGGGAATAGCCTACAGGGCCTGGAAGAAGCAGCAGGGTGATGGGGAGCCTACAGCAATGATCCTTGGTCTGACCCCCACCCCCATCTCATCCCAACCGCCCACCACAGTCATTCTCTGGTGGCCAGAAAGTTGAATTTGTAAACCTGACATCCAGATGTGGTTTGGAGAAGCAGATTTAAGGAGTGCTAGTGTGCTAGGTGTTATGGGGGATCACAGAGAGAGAGTGGTAGAACTGGTTATGCCCTTGAGGAATTTCCATTCTAGATGTGAAGACAAGACTTTCATGCATATACACATAAGTGCCAAGAGTAAGAGGTAGTTACATTTTTCTTACCACCAGTGTAATATAAGATTATTAAAAATAAATGCAAGGCCGGGCATGGTGGCTCACACCTGTAATCCAGCACTTTGGGAGCCTGAGGTGGGCAGATCACAAGGTCAGGAGTTCGAGACCAGCCTGGCCAACATGGTCAAACCCTGTCTCTACTGAAAATACAAAAGTCAGCTGGGCATGGGGGCAGGTGCCTATAAATCCCAGCTACTTGGTAGGCTGTGGCAGGAGAATTGTTTGAACCCAGGAGATGGAGGTTGCATTGAGCCAAGATCATGCCATTGTACTCCAGCCTGGGTGACAGGGCAAGACTCCATCTCAAAAAAAAAAAAAAAAAAAATACAGCATAGAAAGTCCCCAAGTGAATGTTCCCTACAATCTAACTCCTCCCCCAAGGTAACCCCTGTTAACTGTTAAATATTTGAGGAGTTAGGAATATTAAATCAAATATATTAAATACTTGAGCTGAACCCTAAAGTAAAACCTAGAGAGGCAGATTGATGGGAAGAAGGCAGACAGACAGAGGATCCAGCCTCCTGCTCCAGGCAGAATACCCTCTCTGGCTTCCCAGACAATTGGTGAGCCAACTTCTGTTTGGACACCTTGGTGACAAGGGACCAAAATGCCAAACAGGAATTAGTCTGGAGGAAGCACCCATCCATGCCTTACATGCTAGCCAGTGTGTTGGACACCTTATAGGTGTTATTGAATTAATTTTCATTAATTTTCATCACTTTTTTATAACGGGTGTCTTTATTCTTATTTTACAAATAGGGGTACTAAAGCTCAGAAGTTTCTTGCCAACATCAAATAGTTAGCAGCATGTGGTAGAGACTTCTACCATTTACTTGCTGTGTGATCTTGGCAAATTATTTAGTCTCGTAGCTCAATTTCCTCCTCTCTAAGGTTGGGTGATAAAGGTACCTACTTCATAAGGGAGTTTTTAAGATTAATGAGTTCGTACATGTTAGGTCAGTAGAATAGTGTCAGGTACACAGTATGCACTCAGTAAGCATTAGCTACTATATGTCTTTCTGTCTATCTATCTGTCCATTTATGTATTTATTGAGACAGAGTCTTACTCTGGCACCCAGGCTGGAGTGCAGTGGCATGATCTCTGCTCATTCCGCGTTCAAGCAATTCTCCCATCTTAGCCTCCTGAGTAGCTGGGGCTTTGACACTAAAAAAGACACTAATTTGTTTGTAAATCATGACGTTTTACTGGTTGTCTTATGTGTAAAACATTTTAGCCTATATGTTATAAACTGTAGCCAATGATTGTGACCTCTATAGTATACCTCCTAGTAGAAAAAGACAAAGACAACTCTGGGCCAGGTGTGGTGGTTCATGCCTATAATCCCAGGGCTTTGGGAGAAGCATAGAATTTTTAGAGAAGAATTTATAATAATGCTGTGCCTAGGCAACATAGTGAGACCCTGTCTCTACAGAAAAAAAAAAAAAAATTAGCCAGGCATGGTGGCACACACCTGTACTCCCACTACTTGGGACGCTGAGGCAGGTGGATCACTTGATCCCAGAAGTTTGAGGTTACAGTGAGCTATGATCTTGCCACTGCATTTCAGCCTGGGTGACAGAGTGAGACCCTGCCTCTTAAAAAAAAAAAAAAAAGAAAGAAAAAAAAGAACTCCACTTGGCTAATTTTTTGTTTTTGTGTTTTTGTGTGGTGGTTTGTATTTTTTGGTAGAAACAGGGTTTCGCCATGTTGCCCAGGCTGGCCTCTCAAAGTGCTGGGATTACAGGCATGAGCCACTGTGACCCACCAGCTACTACTTATTATACTCTATTTTCTCTCTTCTTCTGACATCCTGTCATCTCCTCAGTTTAATTCTTCATATCATCCCTCATACTTTTCTCCCCTGTACAGTTCCTCTCTCTGCCTCCTGTCCGTTCTTTACCCTGTCTCCACAATGTCTCTCACTGTAGCTTCCACCTGGGTTCAAGTGATCCTCCCACCTCAGCCTCCCGAGTAGCTGGAACTATAGGTGCGGGCCACCACACCCGGCTAATTTTTTATTCATGAAATTTTTTGTAGAGATGGGATCTCCCTATGTTGCCCGCGCTGGTCTCAAACTCTCGGACTCCAGTGATCCACCCAAAGTGCTGGGATTACAGGTGTGAGCCGTCGTGCCATGCCCCCTTTCCATTCTTTCTTACCCTCTTGTGTGCCCTCATTACCTGTCTCCTGACTGCAGCCTCCTGACTCACCTCATTGCTGCTAGTCTCATTCAGGTATATATCATAATAAACTTGGGGCACCGTTTTTGTCATACCACAGCTCTGTGTTAATAACAAACAAATAAACTTACAAATATTTGATTCCTTGGTTTGAGGTTCAAGATCCTCCTAGCTCTCTGACCCCACCTCACTCTTCAAGCCTTTTCTCCTACTGCTTCCATGCCTCCTCTCTGCTTCTTCTTCCTCCCCACACCTCTCTGTTTCCATCTGGGGAAATGCTACCTGTGTGTTTCAAGGTCCAAATTAAAATGGCACTTCATTTTCGTAATCCTTCCCTACTCTAAACTGGTTAGAATTTTTCTTTACAGCTTTTATGGAAAGTAGTACACCAGTTTGAAATTAATCTTCAAGTCACATTTCATATCTCCTGTGGAATTACAACCTACCTCAGTGCAGATGCTGGGGCTTAATTAATTCATCTTTGTATACTTCCTACAGTTTCCTATAGGAGTGCCTTACACATAGTAGGTGCTCAATAAATGTTTGTGGCATAAGATTAGGCGGTGTCTGTTGACCATCTGGTGGGCTTCCCTTTCAACCTTGGTGATGGTCGCTATGTAGTGGGAAATGCTGTGGTTTTGTTTTCTAAGAGTCAGACATCTTTTGTTTTCAGCCATGTAGGAGAAGCAGAGCCTACAAGTCCCGGTGCCTGCGTCTGTTAAGGGCTGCAGCCAGTGCCTAGAGTACTCGGTCTCGTGCCTTGGCCCCTCAGCCCCTCCCCACAAATGCTCAGCGGAACAGGGGATTAGGTTCTGGCAGCACAGCTGGGATTTTGGCGGCCATTCCACAGCCGACAATAGCACGCAGCACAGGACAGCGCAGGCCTGTACTCCAGGGCCAGAATCTGCCTGGGCTTCTTGTTTGGGTGGCGGAGGGGGAGGAGCGGGCACAGCGCGGCATCCTGGCCTTGCCACGCAGAAGGTATGGGCTGGAGAGATTCCCTCGGGGAATGGACTTAGGGGGTGGCCGTGTCCCAGAGCAGGGCAGGCGGTGCCCATGGAAGGTGGCAGGGTGCTTTGTGTGTGAGCGGTGTGGTTGTGCTTAAAGACACAGCCTGCCCTGGGGCCGGTAGGAAGCTGCCCCCGATCAAAGGGCCTGCATGTTGCTTGTTCTTCAAAGCCTCTGTTCCCGGGTCTTCCTCCCTGCCCTGCGGTCCGCCAGGCAGGGGCTGATCTAATTATCAGGACAGCCCTTGTCCTACCCTTCCATTGCTGTCCAGAGAGATGGACAGATTATTACTGCTGCCTTAAACTCTGGGTGGAAAACAGAGCGAAGGGGGAGTGTCCGGTTGATCCCAGGTTTGTCAGGCAGGCCACTGTGAGATGTGTTTTGTGTGTTTATGCCACAGTTTGCCTTGACTCTTGCTGCTGTTGGAGTTCTGTAATTTTGCCTGCCTGCTTGTGCCTTCACCCGCAATCCGCCACCCCCATTCGTCCTGCTTTTCTTGTTTGTGGACCAAGCCTCCAGCCTTCCCCTTTGCAGCCCCTCCTCTCCAGTGCACCCCCTCCCTCTGGGCCCCACCCCCACTGAGAGTCCCCTGCTTGCTGTCGCTCCCAGATCAGGGAAGCTTGCTGTGCCTTTAAAGAAAGCAGACTCCTGGCTGTGACGCACTTCTGGCTGTCAGCCAGGAAGATCGCTCCTGCCAGGCAGACTGAGAAGAAAACCAACAACTTTTCTTTTGTGTGTGGGGTTACTTTCCACTGGCCCCCCCTTCCTCCTCTCCTTTCAAGATTTAAATGCTAATGGCGGATTAAAACCTGTAGATGCGTTTGGCTTTAGGAGTCTGGTAAGGCCCCCCTGCACCGAGACTTTTTCTTTCTCACTCTTTCTCTGGGTTTTTGTTCAAACATGGAAGAGGGAGTGGGGTGGATTCTCCCCCCTCACCTCCCTTTCCTGCGCCATCCTTAAAGGGGAGGGAGAGAAGAGGGAGAGCAAGTAAACATACTCAGAAACAGGCGCTGTGGAGTAGAGCTTGCCAACATCCGGGAGCTGGCGCCTTTCAGAGCAAAGGGTTGCTTTCTTTCCCCCCTTGCGTAGATGTCAGCATGTTTTTGTTCAGAGAAGGAAAGCGTGTGCGCCTGCCCGTTGAGCTGTAGAGGCAGCTCATGAGAGGGCTTCACCATTTCTGCGTGAGGCCCTGGGTGTGTGAGGCCCTGGGTGTGTGCGCGGTGGTGGGCAGTAAAAAAAGGGTTCATTTTGTCAGCTAGTAGGGACCAGGGTGTGTGAATATAGTGGTGGGGGCCCAGGTGAGTGTGTGTGTGTGTGTAAGTGTGTATGTACGCGCCTCTGTACAATACATGGCTGCGAGCCTGGTTGCGGGTCTAGTTCCTGATTGCAGCTCTTTTGCCATCATCCTGATCTGGACCCTCCAGAGCGTGGGGAGAAGGGGCAGACATCAGTAAGCCACTTTTGAAGAAATCAGAGAATCTTGGTTTCCCCTGCAATCCCTCTGTTGTTCCTCTCCAGGGCCTTGGGGTTCTGTGCCAAACTCTAGGCTACAAAGATGGGGTGGTCTGTTAAGAGGAGGAGGCCTGAGCCCAAGCTAGTCCCTTTAGAAGGACCAAACTGGTTTGCCCCTGACCTCAGGAAACTCTTTGGACTTGAACCAGACGGTCTACCCAGTACTCCCCAGGAATTGAAAAAGATTGTTTTTCTCTGTATGGCGTCTCTTGGAGCCACTGGTCCTTTTGCCTTTTATCTTCTCAGAGGCAGGGGATGTACTAGCGTATTTCCTATGCTGTTTTTATAGCTTGTTAGCCTAGGGCAAGGTGGCTTGGCCCCTCTGGGGTAACCTGCCAGGTGAAGTCTGAGTGTTTGCTTGCATGTGCCTCCTGACCTATCCGTCCCAGAGCTGGAGGAGGAGGAGGAGCCCCAAGATCAGGATTTTCACTCTTTGGATGTGAGTGTCTCTCAGATGGGTATCTTTCTAAGAAAGGGGTACAGAGCATGGAATTCTTAGGCTACAGGCAGGCAGGGTCTCAGGGTAAGTGGTAGTAAATTTTGCAAGTGAGCACTGGCGCACAGATGGGGCAGCCATTTCCTTTGTGAGCTGTGAGGCTGTAGTCCTTTGGAACTATCAGGTGGAGAAGGGGGTGGGGTTCTGGGAAGGACCCTTTGAGGTGGGAGCTTGTGTGGGCTTTGGGCCCTGAAATTCTGGGAGTGGGAGTTAGCACTAAGAGAATGAGGGTTCAGCAGAAGCAAGGGCCCATGAGCTGACAGATACGTGTAGTTTAACAACTCTCTGGGACCAAAGGTCACTTTGGTGTTATCTTGAGGTAGGGCTGGTGTTCCCTTGATGGGCAATAAGTGGCTAAGAGGCAGTCTTAAAGAAGCTGGCACCCAGGCCAGGGCCGGGGTAAGGAGAGCAGTACTGCTGCAGCTCAGACCCTCTGGCCTTTGGCCTATCACTTGTTCTGTACTTAAAACTGAAGCTTTTTCAGAACAGACTCCAGAGCTCAGCAACTTGACCCTCTGGTCCCGCTTCTTGCGTCTGAGCAGGTGGTTTATATTAGCTTCAGCCCTGGTAGGAAATAATGGCTAGACTTTAACTCTTTAAGGTCCAGAGAGGGTACAAGCAAAGTGGCTGCCTGTCTCTTTAGTGTCACTTTCCTTATCTTGATACTTATTTTCTGGAAACAGAGGAGTTACTATAAAGGTGGGAATTGGTCCCGATGCCGGGGAGCTGCCTTGTCTCAGTTTGGGAAATGTAAAAAGGATGCAGGGCCTTAAGTTTATAACGTAACTGCTTCTGTGTCCTTGGTTACTTCTTGAGACCAGGGAAAAGAGAGGGTGCCTTACCAGCTCAGTGAGGCCTCTGTTTTAGATTCTGGGGGAATTTCTTTCTCAGAGAATCAGGTAGATGGGAACTCCAAAGGTGCCCTCAGAGGGCCTGGCCTTTTGTTTCTTTGTTTATTGAGTGAGGGTTGCGGGGGTGCCTGATCCAGCTGGGGTGGATCTCAGCAGATCCTTCTGTGAAATGGTTCCAGGCTACCATTGCAAGGATCTGTTTTTCCATCAGCATCACCCAGTGTACTGGGTGGGGCCTGCCTCAGATTTCAGAGGGAGGGTGGGGAGGATGGTACTCTGACTGGGAGCCCTTGGGTTCCCAGCCAAAGTCTGCTTAAAGCTATAGTCCCAATGTAGAAGACTTAGCTGTGCTCCTGGCTTCAGTCATTCCTTACCCAGAGAAAAGGGAATGGCTGGGGCTCTCCTGAAGCCTCTCACCCTGATATTCTAGCTCTAAGAAAGTACCTCTTTACAGGCTTAGACCTGAAGAGCAGACAAGGTCCTTCAGGAGTTCCTAGTGGTGAATATTGGGTTCCTCGTATTTCTGTGCCTGGGGAACACAGAAAAGAATATTAGCCTTGATACTCATTTTCTTGAGCAGTGGAACTAGTTTTAGACAGGCTCTCCTGGGAGGACCTCAGGGTTGTATGTTTTGCCTCTGAGATGAAGAGGTTGGTTAAACCTCAGGACATTTTTAGTAGCACAGCTGTGAATCTTTCAAAGGCGGCAAGATCTGCCTACAGTTGCAAATAAAATTTCTGACTGAAGTGTTGGGCCTCATCAAAAAGACTGCAAGTCGATAAGCAGCAGTGAGGATGGGGAAGAGGTGATCTCAGCCTCATTCCTTGTGATTTAATAGCTCAGAGGCCTTTTTTTAAAGAAGCCCCAGTTGAGTGTCTGGCTGTTGCCGCCCCACCACAGAGCCAAGTGTGGTCCCTCAAGCTTTAGTTTTGTCAACCACAGAAAAGCCTTATTGCAGTGCAGTACTTGGGGCTATCTGCATCCATCCATGCCTGTCCTCAAGGGCTATACAATCTTGCCCATGGATAGAGCATACTTGATGATAATCATCCAAGACTGAGGAACATAAGCCCCTTAGCTTCTTTGCCCTCATGAGAGCTCTCTTAACCATTTCATTTGCCCTTGCCAAAGCCCAGGTGAATTGGCTCATTTCCAAGACTGATGCTGGCATGACATGTGGAATCATGTTGGATTATGCAGGGTCAGGAAGCACTTAATTGTAATTAGCATTTAGTTATATTTAGCATTTAATTATTTTCTTCTATTAGTGCTTCATGTATGTTTAATTTTACTCCCTCCCCTGCTGTAAGCCCCTCAAAGGCAAGGACCATGTCATTGTCTCATTTTCTGTGTAGCTTCTAGCACAGGATGATCACACATATATATATATGTGTGTGTGTGTATATATATATTTTGTTGTTGTTGTTGTTTTGAGATGGAGTCTCGCTCTGTCACCCAGGCTGGAGTGCAGTGGCACAATCTCAGTTCACTGCAAGCTCCGCCTCCCAGGTTCACGCCATTCTCCTGCCTCAGCCTCCTGAGTAGCTGGGACTACAGGCGCCCGCCACCACGCCTGACTAATTTTTTTGTATTTTTAGTAGAGACGGGGTTTCACCGTTTTAGCCAGGATGGTCTCAATCTGCTGACCTTGTGATCCACCTGCCTTGGCCTCTCAAAGTGCTGGGATTACAGGCGTAAGCCACCACTCCCAGCGAGGATGATCATATTTAGGGACTAAGAAAATACCTTTCGGTTGGCTGATAAACAGAGTATACTTGGATAGGAAGGACCAAGAGATAATGGGGAATGAATTTTCAGATTTTTGTATCTCTTTCCCTTACTAGACAGTGAGCACCTTGTGGGCAAGAATGGTGTCTTTCTTGATCCCCAACTTGCATACAGTAGTCTGGTTCTGCAGAGCCCACACTCTGGAGATGCTAATGTATGGGGAGACTTATAGGCGATGTGGCTCTTACCACTCTTGTTCCTCCTTCTAGAGTAGTTACAGACTGAGCACGTGTGGCAGGAGATGTGGGACAGGGCTCACTGTGCCCCTGGAGATTAGTGAAAATTGTAAGGGCTGCTAGGAGGTGTTGGTGAATATTTAGTTATCTGGCCTGTGGTCTCTTGGGTAGGTTGGCAGGCAGGTGGCAGAATCTCAATGGGAAAGGCAATTGGGGATGAGAACACCAGGACAGGCACCTAATTTTCATTAAATATTCCATGGGATCTCCTCCAGAATTGGACTTGACCTCATCCAGAGACCTACGTTTGGATATACTCAATCCCCCATTTGAACCATGTTTGTGAAACATTTCTGTGGAAGATATAAAAATCCAGAAACTAGAACAGTTTCCCCAAGGACTTGGGTATTGTTAGGTAGAATTTGGGTACCTGTAGAAAGAGCTGGAAATCAGCATTTTTGCTTAAGAACAGTAATTATTTATTGACAACCTACCATGTGCCAAGCACCGTCCTATTTGCTTTATCTTTAAGCATCACAATAACCCAGAGAGGTGTATGTGGATCCCATTTTGCAGATAAAGAAAAAGACTAAAAGAGGTGATGTTGCTTGTCTAAGGTCCTGTGACCCTGGTCACATTAAATCAGCATCCAGACCCAGGTCTGCCTGAAAACCATGTTTGTTCCATATTTAAGGGCATCATGTCCCAAAGAGTAGGGTTGAAGACCAACTTTGAATGTTGTATTTTCTGTGGAACTGAAAAATTACATGGGGTAGACATTGAGTTAAATGCACAATTCTTTCCTGTCGTCTCTGATATAAGCTCTATAGTAATTTTCATGTGTACTCCAGCTTTCTAAAAATTCCCATGGTGTCTTGGTGGATTCAGTGACGAGCGATTTCAGTGTTGAGAGTTGGCAAATGGAACCATTTCGCCTTTATTTCTTGATCATGGATATCTGATATGATTAACTGCTTTTCTTCCTCTCTTGGGTTCCAGGCACATTGGAGTGACTGTCTGGTATCACCAAGATGACGCTTCACGCCACCCGGGGGGCCGCACTCCTCTCTTGGGTAAGTAGTCTTCCTCTCTTTTGTTGGCTATACTTCTCCAGGAAGCTTGAGAGGGTTAGGAGAGGAGTTTTGTAGGAGCCAGGGCTATGTAAAGTCTTCTCATTTCTAGACTAAATAGTTTTCCTTTAGACCGCATGGAAATGCATTTTCATCTGCTCTGTGTATATTTTTCTGAATAAAAGGTTAAATGTGGGCTGGGCATGGTGGCTTATGCCTGTAATCCCAGCACTTTGGGAGTCCAAGGCAGGTGGATCACCTGAGGTCAGGAGTTCGAGACCAGCCTGGCCAAGCTGGTGAAAGCCCCCGTCTCTACTAAAAATACAAAAATTAACTGGGTGTGGTGGCGGGCACCTGTATTCCCAGCTACTCGGGAGGCTGAGGCAGGAGAATCACTTGAACCCGTGAGGCGGAGGTTGCAGTGAGCCAAGATCACACCATTGTACTCCAGCCTGGGCAACAGAGTGAGACTCTGTCTGAAAAATTAAAAAAAAAAAAAAAAAAAGGGTAAATGCTGACCTTAGTGACCATATGCAGGGACTTTGGTCTTCAAAGGTCTTTAATCTTAGGACAAGGTTCTTGTCACTCTCTTCCCCCCTTTCTGTCTGTTGCCGTTGTCCATCAGCAAGTGTTGCCTTGCTGATTACTCCATCAAAATTCTTTTGCTAGATCATTCATATATTTTCTGCCACAGACAATGGCAAATGAAAAAATAATAGAATGCATTGGATATTTAAAGCTAGAGAGGCTGGATGTGGTGGCTCACACCTGTAATCCCAGCACTTTGGGAGGCTGAGGCAGGAGGATCGCTTGAGCCCTAGAGTTCAAGACCAGCCTGGGCAACATGGCAAAACCCTATCTCTACAGAAAATTAAAAAATCAGCTGGGCATGGTGTCGTGCACCTGTAGTCTCAGCTACTTGAGAGGCTAAGGTGGGAGGATCCCTTGAGCCATGAAGGTTGAGGCTGCACTGAGTCATGATTGCACCACTGCACTCCAGCCTGGACGACAGAGTGAGACCATGTTTCAAAAATATATATAAAAATAAAAAATAAATAAAGCTAAAGAAACAGAGGAGACCATGGGGCGTGGTGATAAATATGGGCCTCAGAGTCAGATGCCCAGCATGGAATCACAGCGCTGGTCCCTCTGACCCAGAGCAAGTTGGCCTCTCAGTATCTTTTTTTTTTTTTGAGATGGAGTCTTGCTCTGTCGCCAGGCTGGGGTGCAGTGGCGCAATCTCGGCTCACTGCAACCTCTGCCTCCTGGGTTTAAGCAGTTCTCCTGCCTCAGCCTCCCGACTCGCTGGGACTACAGGCGCACACCATCACGCCCAGGTAATTTTTTTGTATTTTTAGTAGAGACGGGTTTCACCATGTTGGCTAGGATGGTCTTGATCTCCTGACTTCGTGGTCTGCCCTCCTTGGCCTCCCAGAGTGCTGAGATTACAGGTGTGAGCCACCGTGCCTGGCCAGTATCTTTTTTTTAATGGGGATGATTTTAAATTAAAATACCTCATAGAGTTCTACTTTTTCTTGGCACCGTGAAAAAAATAAAATACCTCATGGGGTTATTACAAGGATAATGAGATACATTTAGTGTGCACAAGTACCCACACACTTGCAGTCATTTAGCATAATATCTCAATAAATCATAGTTCTTCGTATTTAAAATATTTCCTGGGCATGCCTGTTGAAGTAGGATATTTTAGTATTCACCCTGAGTACTGATTAATCAGGGCCAATTGGAGAGCCAACCATTTTTCTTTTTTTAAAAAACAGACATAGAGTCTCATTCTGTTGCCTAGATGGAGTACAGTGATGTAATCATAGTTCACTGTAACCTCAAACTTCGGGGCTCAAGCAGTCCTTCCACCTCAGCCTCCCAAGTAGCTAGGACCACAGGGGTACATGCCATGCTAATTTTTAAAAACTTTTTGTAGAGATGGGGTCTTTCTAAGTTGCCCAGGCTGGTCTCAAACTTCTGACCTCAAGCAGACTTCCCACCCTGGTCTCCCAAAGTGTTGGGATGGCAGACGTAAGCCACTGCACCCGGCTGCCAACTTTTTTTTAAATTAGAGAATATTTAAAAGGAAATGAATTTTTAATTTCCAGTTAGGGTTGAGTTAATAAGAGGTTGTTTTAGTCATGATCAAATCTTGAGTGAGGAAATACATGTTTAATGAACAAAATATTCATTCTTAGTCTTCAGTTTCTGAAATGGATGTAATTTTCTTTTGTGTAGCTTAAAATGGGTATTTTTATATTTATATATTTTATAATTATATTGCATGCCGTTTTATTCTCTATTAGGAACATTGTCTCTTCCTTCTCCTACTCTCCTCGCATTTCCCCCCAAAAAGGCTGGTTGGGTTTTAGGGGAACCTGAGCAACATCTCTAATTCAATGCAAGTAACTGAATGTTGGGGGCTTCTTTAGCCACATCATTTTATGTTGATTGGTTTATTTATTTAGGTTCTAGGCTTGTTTTTACAGTGACTACTACTGTTACAGAGAATAAACACAAGACTAATTTTATTTATTTATTTATTTAGAGACAGTGTTGCTCTGTCACCCAGGCTTGAATGCAGTGGTGTGATCACGGCTAACTGCAGCCTCCACCTCCTGGGCTCAAGCAGTCCTCCCACCTCAGCCTCTCTAGTAGCTGGGACCACAGTCATGGACCACCATGCCCGGCTAATTTTTTGTATTTTTGGTAAAGACTTGGTTTTGCCATTTTTTCCCAGGCTGGTCTTGATTTCCTGAGCTCAAGCGATCCACCCGCCTTGACCTCCCAAAGTGTTAGGCATGAGCCGCTGCCCCTGGCGTAAGACTAGTTTTATTTATAGCAGCTACTTATATCCTTTTCTCAAAAGTCACAGTAAATATGCATGAGGCCAGCTCACACCTGTAATCCCAGCACTTTGGGAGGCTGAGGTGGAGGATCACTTGAGCTCAGAAGTTTGCAACCACCCTGGGCAACATGGCGAAACCCTGTCTCTTCAAAAAATACAAAAATTAGCTGGGCGTGGTGGTGTGCTCCTGTGCTTCTAGCTACTCAGGAGGCTGAGGTGGGAGGATCACCTGAGGCTGTGGAGGTTGAAGCTGCAGTGAGCTGTGATCGTGCCACTACACTCCAACCTGGACAACAGAGTGAGAGCCTGTCTAAAAAGAAAAACAAAGAACATGCATGAAATTGTTAAAGTATTGTTATATGTGCCGGGTTCAGTAGTGCACACCTGTAGTCCCAGCTACTTGGGAAGCTGAGATGGGAGAATTGCTTGAGCCCAGGAGTTTGAGGTTGCAGTTAGCCATGATTGCATCTGTAAATAGCTGCTGCACTCCAACCTATAACATAGCAAGAGCCTGTCTCTTAAAAATATATATGAATATAGAGAATTTTTTTAATTTAAACAAAAATTGTGGAGCTAAAGCAAATTTCATGAAACTGTAGTAGCATGAAATAATGCATCTGTTATGTTAGTGAGAAGAGTGGCATAGAACATACACATACACACACATGGTAATTCCAACTACAGTTTAAAAAAAATTACTGGCCAGGCGCGGTGGCTCAAGCCTGTAATCCCAGCACTTTGGGAGGCCGAGACGGGTGGATCACGAGGTCAGGAGATCGAGACCATCCTGGCTAACACAGTGAAACCCCATCTCTACTAAAAAAATACAAAAAACTAGCCGGGCAAGGTGGCGGGTGCTTGTAGTCCCAGCTACTCGGGAGGCTGAGGCAGGAGAATAGCGTAAACCCGGGAGGCGGAGCTTGCAGTGAGCTGAGATCTGGCCACTGCACTCCAGCCTGGGTGACAGAGCGAGACTCTTTCTCAAAAAAATAAATAAATAAATAAAATTACCTAGGAAAAAACGAAATAAATACGTCAAAATGGAAAAAAGTACCTGTATTAAAATACTAGAATTATTGGGAGTTCTGTTTTTTGTCTTCTTAATTTTCAGTAATTTATAACATAAAAATAAATTAGTGGTTTATTTTATTAATACTTAAATTATAGCTTGAAACTATTCTGTAAACAGCAGTTAATAATGAATAAACTGTTACAGGATATTTTAAGATTTGACAACCTTAAGCAACCCTGCAATCCTAAAGGGCAACTCTTAAGTTACATGGTGAGCCTGGTCCTCACTCTCATGTTTTATGTCCTGACTAGAGATGAAGGAACTTCTCTACTTCCTTAACTTTTAAATGATTTCTCACTTGAGAGCAAAATAATTCACAGGAAGAAAAGTCTTTTTATATCCATGAAAGGAACTGTGGCTGGATTATTACCCAATTGGTATATGTGATGAATCCAGATTCCTTAGGAGACTTTACATCAGCTAATTGGTATGATTTTTTAGTCTTGTTAGTGAACAAGCATCCATAGCCCTTGAATGTTTTACCTAGATTGCAGGTATTGATAGGAGATGGTTTTGCCTTGGCAGTCTCTCCATTTTCTGCAGGTAAAATGGAATCTTGGCCTGAAGTTTTCAGAATCTTCTTGGAAAACTTACAATGACCTGTCCTGACCAATTAGATTGAGCTTTTTTCAAAAGACAGCATAAATATTTTATAAATATATTAGCAAACTCTTTAAGATGTCAATAAGTCACATTTTATTTCACATTTAAAAACTTTTAATCTGTTTTAATTTGGATTCATCTAAAAGATTCCCCTTTTTGAGATAGGGTCTTGCTCTGTGACCCAGGCTGGAATGCAGTTGCATTCATGGCAGCCTGGAACTCCTGCCCTCAATCCTCTGCCTCCCACCTTAGCCTCCTGAGCAGCTAGGACCATAGACATCACAGACATGCACCACCATGCTGGGCTGTTTTTTGTTGTTGTTGTTTTTTGTTGTTGTTGTTTTAATTTTTTGGTGACAGGGTCTTGCTGTGTGGCCTAGGCTGATCTCAAACTTCTGGCCTCAATCGATCCTCCCTCCTCATCGTCCCAAAGCACTGGGATTACAGGCATGAGCCACCACACCTGGCCTAAAAGATTTATTTATTTATTTATTTATTTATTTATTTATTTATTTATATATTTTTTGAGACAGGGTCTCAATCACTCTAGTTGCCCAGGCTAGAGTGCAGTGGTGTGATAATAGCTCACTGTAGCCTTGACCTCCTGGGCTCAAGCGATCTTCCCACATCAGCCTCCCAAGTAGCAGGGACTACAGTAGCATACAGGCGCAAGCCACCTCACCCAGCTAATAATTTTTTTAAAATTATTATTTTGTAGAGACAGGGTCTCCTTATGTTGCCCAGGCTGGTCTTGAACTCCTGGCCTCAAGCAGTCCTTCTGCCTCAGCCTCCCCAAGTGCTGGGATTACAAGCATGGGCCACTGCACCTGACCTTAAAGTTGTTTCTAAATGTGAAAGTATTTAACTGAAATAAATACTATCATGTCTGTAGAGGAATCATTGATTTTTTAAAATCCTCTTAATTCTATAGTGCATGCAGCTAACTTAACTGTTAAGAAATACAAATGTTATATCTACTTCAGTATTTTAATTTTATTAGCCATAATAGTGCCTTATGTTTATTACTCTTTCTTTATTTCTTTTTTTTTTTTTTTTTTTTTTTTTTTTGAGATGTCTCACTCTGGTTCCCAGGCCACAGTGCAGGGACACTATCATAGCTCATTGTAACTTCTCCAGCTCCTGGGCTCAAATGATCCACCCACCTCAGCCTCTTATGTAGCTAGGACTTATAGGCACCATGCCCAGCTTGCTTGCTTGCTTGCTTATTTATTTATTTGGTAGAGACAAGGTACTGTTATGTTGCCCAAGGTGATCCTAAACTCCCAGCCTCAAGCAGTCCCCCTACCTCAGCCTCCCAAAGTGCTGGGATTACAGGTGTGAGCCACTGCGCCTGTCCTACTTTTTTTTGTTTAAATGTGTTCTTGCATCCATAATCCATTTGAGCTCACACTGGTCCTTTGAAGTAGATAAGGTAGGGGTTCCATCCATTTGGCACGAGAGAAAACTAGTGCAGAGAGAAATAAAGTTTATAACAAAGGTTGCTGGCAAGTTTCTGGAGGAGCTGGGCCCAAAATGTATATGTACTGGCTCCCAGCCCAAATATAGAGAATACATTTATAAGCAATAGAATCTAGTTGTCTGCACATAACCACTATGCTGAAGTTCTTTAAAATACCTTGTTTCTTAAAGCAGGCTCAGTCTCTCTCCCCTCTTAGTGCTGAATATGTGAATAATTAACTTAGCAAACCATTTCTTCTTATAGTAATAAAAAAGTAAACTTCAGCCCAGATTACTTCTGAACTTTACTGCCTATGGAATTCATGAGGTTTTCCTGTAGAAGTCGACGTGTATACTTATTGAATAACCTGTGTACCTGATGCATGTGACCCCTGGTGAATTTTCTAGTGGTAAAAACTGATTTAGATGTATGCCTATCTGAAGCCAAAGAATGGGAACAGACAACTAAATCAGAATAAGTTTTTCTTTGAGATTCCCAGCCCAGCTCGTCATCTTCTTTCATTCCCACCCCGTTTTTTTTCCTTTCCTTTTCTTTCTTTTTTCCTTTGGAGACAGGGTCTTGCTCTGTCACCCAGGCTAGAGTACAGTGATGCAATCTCAGCTCACTGCAGCCTCGACCTCCCTGGGCTAAGGTGATCCTCCCACCTCAGCCTTTTAAGTAGCTGGGACTGCAGGTGTGTGCCACCACACCTGGCTAATTTTTTGTATTTTTTGTAGGACAGGGTTTCACCATGTTGCCCAGGCCCGTCTTGAACTCCTGAGCTCAAGTGATCTTCCTGCCTTAGCCTCCCAAAGTGCTAGGATTGCAGGTGTGAGCCACCACGCCTGGATCCCTCCACCCACTTTTTAAAAAATCATCTTGTTCCCCTATTGTTTTTCCCTTCTCCCCTCAGCCAAAGTTTTATGTGTGGAAAGAATAAAAATGCGTTAATAAGATTTTATATCTTTTTGGGAGTGTATAGCATATATGTAATATTTATGTTTTGAATAGATATTTGAAAACTCAAGAGCTACAAAGGGCTATAATATAAAAATCCAAGAGATATAGAAACTTATAATGTAAACATTCAAGAAATACAAAGGGCTATAGTACATTCAAGAGCTACAGAGAGTTATAATGTTAAGAGCCTTTCTTTTCCCACCTCAGACTCCCTGCTGTCAAATTCCTCTCTTTAGAAGCAATGTTAGTACCAATTTATTGGTGTATCCTTCCAAAAGCATTTTATGCCTAAAAGTATACTCCCAGTGCTGGAACATCTTAGGAGAGTTTAAGCTTTTATTTAGTTGAAGCCAAAGGAAGGACTCTCTGATGGTTGCATTTCAGGTGGCTGTAACTGGATGAGTGAGTGCAGCAGCACTCCTTCCTGAAATTAAAAACCTGAGAATCATCAGTTCTTTTATTCCTATAGCCTACAACTGTAAGCACTCACATTGAGCCTCTGGGAAAAGGAGCAAACCACATTGCTTCTGGCGTTTGTAACGTCTCACTAGGCTGTTCCCCTTGATTCACAGGTGAACAGTCTACATGTGGCTGACCCTGTGGAGGCTGTGCTGCAGCTCCAGGACTGCAGCATCTTCATCAAGATCATTGACAGACTGTGAGTACACACCATACATCTCTCTAGCCTCTAAGGCAAAGCTGATTGCTGGGGTGGGGGCTGTATTTGTTCTCTTTACTTGGTGATGGCTATGACCAGAAATCAGGGGCAGGATTGGGACATCATAAGCCAGGGTGGGGCCTAAAGGCAAGAATACATTGACTTCATCTTCCAGTTGCTGTGCCACTCCATGGGAGAGGTTTCATGCTTGTCCCATCCTGAGGCTTCTGCACTCTTGCACAGGAGAGCCTCCAAGGCTCCATGCCCTCACATTCTTACAAGTGCTCACTCTTGGGCTCCCCATTCTCTTGTCCCACCAGAAGCCTTCTACAACCCTCTTTTCTTGACTCATCCCTACCCTATGCCACAAGCCCTCTTTGCAACCTTCTGAGGGAAGAAAGGGAAAGCTCTCACATCTGAAGGAAAGAAGAAACACCTAGAAATCTCATCTGTAACTTGTTAGCACTTCTAAGCCATTATAAAATAAATACACTTCTGGGGTTTTTACTGCCTCAATTAACTTGTTTTCTGAGGTCCAAGAGCATTTAAAAAGCTTGTTGTTACCATGCAGCAAGGATTGTAGTTTGGCCTTTTGGTCTGTGTCTTTAGCACATTTCCTTTGAACATCACAGTTATCTGGGAAATGAATAGAGTGGGGCTTCCTTCCAGTATCTTACCTTTTTGGGACCGAGCATAGATCAGTCGTTGTCTTTTTTTTTTTTTTTTTTAAGAAAGCACATTAGATTGTTTACCCCAGGCCAAGGATAAACTGAAGTGTTGAAGGTGTTTATGTGCCATACGTGGCAGTTAGGAACTGGTATTAGGGACTCACATCTCTGTGAAGCAAGCACTTTACCCATTCATAGGTAACAGCTCATTGATAGGGAAAGAAGGTAGAGTTAAGCTAAACAAAGGCCAGAACTGTGTCTGATTCATCTTGGGGTCTTCCCTACACTACATTGATTAGGTTTTAGTTAATGTTTGTTGAGTAAAGAGATGAGTTGGTATTCTCCATCAGCAAGGTCTAGTGGGGCTGAGTAGCCCAGGACAGATGGGTCTGCTAAAGTGGTTTTTTATTTGAAATGTGTGTTGGTCGTGGGTTGTCTTATAGGATTTTTTAAAATTCCATATGCTCTAACCAGGACCTGCCTTAGTACCTCTAAAAGAAGTCACTGTTCTTATTTGGGTCCAGACACTACCATTTTCTCTTCCAGTTACCCAGGCAGGACATTTCAACATCATCTTGACTTCTCTCTCTCCTTGGCGCTGATCTCTAATTGGTCATCGTCCTCTCTGCTCACAACCAATGTCCCTCCCTCTGCCTCATTCTAGTTCTTCTAGCCTAGTTCTTCTCTAATCTGCCCTTATTGTAGTTCATTCCTATACATGAGTTCTCAATAATCTTTCTCAAATCTTGTTTTCTTTGTGACACTTCAGTGACTCTTCATCAAACCTCAGTGAGTATTCATTTTTAATAGGTAGAAATCTAAAATTTTCAGCCTGGTGTTTAAGATCTTTCATCAGGGGGTCATTTCCTCTCACCAGTTTTGTGTCCTGCTTTTTTTTCTCCCCACTCAACACCACCTCATTTTTTTTTTAATCTTATAGAAATTCTTAAATCCTGGATTCTGTTAATTGCATTATTATGGTGCGGCTTAACTTGTTCCACTGTTCCCCTTGCTGCCTATGTACTGAAAATTAGATCTAAGCTTGATTCACTTTTTTTTTTTTTTTCGCAAAGACACTTCATAGTTGGGGTTGTGTACCACCTGTAAGTCAGCATTTTGGAACTTCTATTGAAAATAATTATTTTGCAAACCCTAAGGAAGTGATAGATCCAGGCACCTACCATTAATGGCTGGTAAAACCATTAGGCTGGCAATACCTAACTCTGTGTTTAATTTTAACCTCACTAAAAGTGAAGCAGCCAGGTATAATATGCCTTGTATTGTAACACAAAATATGGGGCAGCATGCTTTTATGACCTCAGAATAGATCAAGGAACTTTTGCTTTTGAAGAGAGAAATTTCCTTGGCCTGGTGACAAGAGCAGTAGATGTGCCCAAGAGTAAGGATGTGTGTTGTCCTTGGGTTAGCCACTGTAGGTTTATAACCTGGTAGGAAATTTTCATAGGAAGCATCAAAAATTCAAGATGCTCATTTTCAAGTTGTCTTCTAGGGTGTTGCCTGAATCTAGGCTGCAGTAGAAGGGGGAGTTGGAGGTAGGCGATATTAAAATCCCAGGTTAACGCTCATCTCCATCTCAGATCCAGCACATTGCAGACCAGCTTCCTTTTGGGAAATGGAGGTTCTTGGTTAATATGTTCTGGCTCTTACATTTCTGGTACTGCTACTAGTGCCAACCTAAATCAGCAGCCTAGTTCTCAGCAGAAGGCAGCAGAGGATGGCAAGGTTGGAGGGTAGATAGAAGCTGTGAGAGTTGGATGACTCCTGTCTGCACACTGGACAAGGGGCGCCCTGAGAAAAATAATTCTTTTAAAAAAAAAAAGAAGCTGTGGGACTTGAGGAGGGTTTAATTGCTTGGCCACTTGGCCTTCTCTATGGGAAAATTAACTGGGATCAACCCTTCTGACAAGTTTCCCTTTCTGTTCTTCTGTGCGTGAATAGCCTAAAGCAAAAAAGGCTGTCCCATCTCTTTGATAGCTGTGAGGCTTGAACAACAAAGTATAGTGGAGGCATTTAGCCAGAAAACTTACAGTTCTGATGTTTATCTTGCTGACATTTATTTCTGCTCTTCTCAGTAAAAAGCATCCCTCAGTTGTCAGTCAGCCCATATGTATTGAGCACCTACTTTATTCCTCGCTTTCAGCTAGTGCAGTTGGAGTGGGCAGTTGTAAATGGTGCAGTTGCATTCATGAGTGCTGCAGGAAGACCTGGAGGACAGCGGAGGCATGACTGGCAGGAGTTGTGGATGGCTTCCTGACAGAGATGAGACTTCAGCACTGTCTTAAAGGATGGGCTGGATTTCTCTAGGACTACTGTTGTCCAAAGCATGCTCCATGCAGCTTTACTTACACCAGGCTTTGTGAGGGGTAGGGGGAAGGGTTTTGTGATCAAATAGGTTTAGGAAATAATGCATGTTGTATCTTCTATAAAAATGTTCAGTTTAGTTTAACCCAGCATTTCTCAAACATTTCACCTGAGAACCTATTTTTATTTTTAGTTAATGGAATACTCTGAGGTAAATATTGCTCCACACTGAGCCAAGGAGTCACAACATTCCAGATTGTGGGTGGGTAGGGGAAATGGCTCATTTGGGAGTCTGTAAGAGATTAGCATCTCCTTAAGACTTTGTAGGAGTCTCTGATCTCAGACCAACTATCCAGACAGAGTGCCTCTAGTGGGGGATTCACTTGGAAGAAGCCTTTGTAATCACATGGGGTATGGGGGGAGGTACACTCATAGTCTTGGCTTGGATGACGCTTGTGCTTTCATGATGTCTCTGGCATTGGAAGTTTCTGGACCTGCCCTGCCCTCCAGAAAGTTGGCTGAGAACTAGGGGTTTAGATTCTGAGAAACAAGGGGCCCACTAATCAGGATCTCCCACTGTAGCCTAGAGAATTCAGCTTTCTAACTGAAGTGGTATTTTACCTGCTGCTTCTGAAAATGGAACCACAGTTAACTAGGGGATCCAGCAAAGTTCCCCAACTAGGCTGAAGGCTGAGATGGCAAAAGCCTCCCAGAGGAGGATCCCAGGGATTAGTATTCTTTTTTTTTTTTTTTTTTTTTTTTTTTTTGAGACAGAATCTCCCTCTGTCTCCCAGGCTGGAGTGCAGTGGCACCATCTCTGCTGACTGTAATCTCTGTCTCGGGTTGAAGCAATTCTGCCTCAGCCTCCTGGGCTGTGTGAGAGCTCCCCCTGCTGTCTCCCTCTCCTCATGGCTCTCTTCACACTGCCTGCTCTTCCAGTAAAGCAAGTAGAGACAAGAACCACTAATCGAGAATACTAGTCCTGGCTGGGCACGGTGGCTCCAGCCTGTAATCCCAGCACTTTGAGAGGCTGAGGTGGGTGGAGGTCAGGAGTTTGAGACCAGCCTGGCCAACATGGCGAAACCCCATCTCTACTAAAAAATAAAAAAATTAGCCAGGTGTGGTGGTCCATGCCTGTAATCCCAGCTACTTGGGAGGCTGAGGCAGGAGGATTGCTTAAACCCAGGAGACAGAGGTTACAGTGAGCCGAGATCGTGCCACTGCATTCCAGCATGGGCGACAGAGTGAGATTCTGTCTCAAAAAAACAAACAAAAAACTAGTCCATGGGATCCTCCTCTGGGAGGCTTTTTGCCATCTCAGCCTTCAGCCTAGTGGGGGAACTTCACCCTGTCACTTCAGAGCCTTGTTTCCTCCTGTTCTTTCAGTTCTTGGATGTGTTTTTCCTTCCCCATGGTCTTCTCTCACTCTTACCCTAGGTGTGTTCTCCAGGCTTCCTGACAGCTTAGAGTTGAGACATTCCAGATGGTGTAATCTAGCTTCCCATTCATCTGGGCTGCCTCCATCTCCTCTCGGCCCCTTTCCACAGAGCTTTTTTATATTTGCAAAGAGGATGATAGAATGCCATCTTTTCCAGAAGAACCCCATGCCTCAAGTCCCCACTTCCCACCCACCAGACAGTTCCTTCTGGATAAATGGTGTCCTGGTATCTGTCACCTGTCTCCCAATCTGATCTGGATCTCTTCTAGATCCAGCAGAGATCAAGACTGGAAGGAATGGGGATGTAGTATGAAATGCAGCAGCAAAGAGGCAAAGATTGCTGAATACTCTGGTCCTAATACTTGCTCTTTTTCTAGCCATGGCACTGAAGAGGGACAGCAAATCTTGCAGCAGCCGGTGCCAGAGAGACTGGACTTTGTTTGCAGTTTTTTGCAGAGTAAGCACCTTTCTTATCCAGCTATGAAGAAGCTGCTTCCTCAGCTCGTGGGATTGGAGAGTCCAGAGGAACTAGTTCATGAGTGTCTAGAGGAGAAAAATTTCAAGACTCCCCACTCTTTAACACAAAGATGAAAACAGCTGGTTCAGATCCCCTGGGTCTTGTGATGCCTCCATCAGTTGGTGTAAGAAGAGTGTCCCTTCAGTCCCAGAGCCCTTCTCAGAGATCTAGGTGTAGCCAGAAGGTTACTTTTTGGGACCTATCACCTTGAACTCTTTGAGCACCTTAAGTTTCTGTTCCCCCCAACTTCAAGGAGATAGAAGCGAGAGTCTTTCCCTTGCAAGAAAAACTATTTTTCCCAGATAACTTTGAATTCGTTGCTTAGGCGATAGGTGTAGGGGCAGAGGCAGATTAAGGTTGATCTTGACCTCCCTCACTGCTTGTGTGACCTTTCTGGAGGTAGGTTCCCTATGTATAATATGGAGATGATAACTGCTCTTCAAGTGGATGGGTGGATTAAATAAGAACATATGCAAAGCTTCTAGTACAGTGCTTGTCAGCTCCCCTCCCCTTGTCCAGCCTTAGACCACACAGTCCTCGTCTTTGACATGGGGAGCTAGCTGCCATCTCCACTCCTAGAGAATTATAGGAAAAGAGAGGCTATATTTAGATAAAGCAAGGTGTTAATAATTGAGCCCAGACCCTTGGGCAGCATGAGAGTCAGGTATCCCCAGGTGTCCTCCTCTGACCCAGCTGCAGGTTTCCTCTGTGATCTCAGTTGGAACAGGATTCTAAGTGACCTGGCATCTCTGGGCTCTTCCTCTGTGGTGCTGAGAGAGAGTTGGTGAGTGGGTGGGAGAGTGCAATGTCATGACCCAGAGTTGCTGTGAATTCCCAGGCTGCTTTCTTCTTCCATTATCCTTGTAGCCCTTGGATTGACCCAGGATAGAACTAACTTCAGATGGAAAATTGTAAGGCAGGGGAAAGAGGGCATAGGAGTAAGGAGCCCTACATCTCATAGCTCCACCAGAGATAGCCATTCTGCTCCCCAGATTTAAGTGTTCTGGGATTTCAGGTATGGTTCCCAGGAAGTTCACCCTGTTTTCTACATTGTTGTCATTGCAGAAAATCAAAAACATCCCTCTTCTCCAGAATGCCTGGTGTCTGCACAGAAGGTGCTAGAGGGATCAGAGCTGGAACTGGCCAAGGTACTTATGGAATACCCGACTGGGGAGGCGGAGCAGGGTTGGAGTAATGGTATCCGAGGGACCCTGCAGGGCCTTCTCTTAACCCAAGGGGAGATGATGGGTGCTTTATTTCTGGGGCTCTAGTACATTGGAGGTAGAACCAGGCAGCCACCTGTCTGAGTCAGAGGCTGATTTAGCCCAAGGATTCTAGGAGCCCATGATCTTATGACAGAGATTATGAAATAAACAATAGTTTACTAGACCATTACTGCCGGCCTTGGTGGAGACCTGGCAGAAATCAGGTCTCACTCGACTATCACCATATTTTTATTATAGCTCAGTCTGCGTCATTCCCTCTGTTCTTTCTGGGTGCTGACCTATAGAGGGTACCTAAAGCTTCACACCCAGGGTTCCATGAGTCCAGGAATTGAGCCATGCAGGAATCTTGGTGCTCAGCTTTTTGTATAGTGTACACTGTGTCCTCAATTGAAAAAAAAAACCCAAAATGTTTCCTGGAGCTATTAAGGATGGTGGCCTGGGGTTGCTGAATTCTAGGACTTTCAGAAGAATCGCCAGAATAGCTCAGAGTCCCCAGAACTGCCCAGAATGGGGCCACTGAGACAAGAGACAGCCCCACTCAGTGACTGCCTCCTGTTTGGCTTCTAGATGACCATGCTGCTCTTATACCACTCTACCATGAGCTCCAAAAGTCCCAGGGACTGGGAACAGTTTGAATATAAAATTCAGGTAAGCCCTTGTGCCTCCATGCCACCTAGCGGGCCTAGCCCATGCTTCACCTCACCTGACTTGTTTTTCTTTGAACAGCAGATACTGGTCTTTTAAAAAATACAGTTATAACAGTTACTGCCATTCATCATAGAAAATCTGGGAAATGTTGAAAAGCATGCAGAAGGAAATAACAGTTGCCAATAAACTCATTCCCAGAGGTTGCTAACATTTTAAAGGATGTACTTTCAAGTCCTTTTTTATGTGCATATATTTAACTGTAATATATGTTTTAGGATAATACATAGAAATTATTCTCTGTTCCTATATGTGTTTCTGCGTGTGTGTGTGTGTGTGTGTGTGTGTGTGTGTGTGTGTTTCCACAGAACTTGCACTTCATTTATCTCATCCTTTCCTCTGGTAGGGTCATCTGGAAGAGGCCAACATAGTTATATATAAAAGCTTCCTGGCCGGGTGTGGTGGCTCACACCTATAATCCCAGCACTTTGGGAGGCTGAGACAGGAGGATTGCTTGAGGCCAGGAGTTCAAGATCAGCCTGGGTAACATAGCGAGACCCTGTCTCAACAAAAAAGATATTTTTAAAAAAATGAACTGGCCAGGCATGGTGACTCAAGCCTGTAATCCCAGCACTTTGGGAGGCCGAGGTGGGCGGATCACGAGGTCAGGAGATCGAGACCATCCTGGTGGCTAACACGGTGAAACCCCATCTCTACTAAAAATACGTAAAACTAGCCGGGCGAGCTGGCGGGCGCCTGTAGTCCCAGCTACTCGGGAGGCTGAGGCAGGAGAATGGCGTAAACCCGGGAGGCGGAGCCTGCAGTGAACTGAGATCTGGCCACTGCACTCCAGCCTGGGCGACAGAGCGAGACTCCGTCTCAAAAAAAAAAAAAAAAAAAAATGAATTGGGTGTGGCAGTGTGTGTCTGTAGTTCTAGCTACTTGGGAAGCTGAGGAGGAGGAGTTGACTCCGGGAGTTGGAGGTTATAGTGAGCTATGATTGTGCTGCTGTGTTCCAGCCTGGGTGACATAGCAAGACCTTGTTCCTTAACAACAATAACAATAAAAGCAACTTTCTGATTGTGTTACTTTCCTTAACAGTCACTTTGCTTGTGGTCAGGAGTGAAGTCAGTCAGGAACTCTGACTTGGGTACATCTTGAGGGGAGGTGGGAGGGAAGGGAGCAAGTGGGGTGAACATATCTCTAGTTGAATGTTGTTGGCTGGGTCATAGGACCTCAGCTCTGAGAGGGAGAATGGGATCCAGCAGGCTTCTAGGGCACGAGGGAGCCAGGGACTGGCACTGCCAGGGTGGAGCTCCTGGCAGCCATCCTTTCAGAGGCCTAACACCTCAGTGATGTTCTTTTTCTCTCTGTGGCCCAGGCTGAGTTGGCTGTCATTCTTAAATTTGTGCTGGACCATGAGGATGGGCTAAACCTTAATGAGGACCTAGAGAACTTCCTACGGAAAGGTGAGTAGGTACATACTCCTGAGAATCCCCTCATCTCTGAAATGGGGAATACTAGGATCCTGAGTTGTCAAGAAGTGCGGTGGGGGTTTGTTTCTGTCCGCAACACAAGACAGAGTTGGTGGTCAGGAAAAGTGTGTGTAATGGAGTAGGTCGATTTCTGGGTCATGTATCATCTCAGTTCCTATGGAGCTCCTCCTTGCTGCCTGGCAGCAGTGATGTAGGATATTTACAAGTGATCATACCTACTTTTGTTTTTTATTTTTTAAACAATCATTACTCTAGGCTTAGAAGCTGATAATGTGCAGTCTTTTTTTTTTTTTTTTTTTGAGATGGAGTCTCTCTCTGTCACCCAGGCTGGAGTGCAGTGGTGTGATCTCAGCTCACTGCAACCTCTGCTTCCCAAGTTCAAGCAGTTCTCCTGCTTCAGCCTCCTAAGTAGCTGGAATTACAGGTGCATGCCACCACACCTGGCTAATTTTTGTATTTTTTGTAGAGATGGCGTTAAACCATGTTGATTAGGCTGGTCTCAAACTCCTGACATCAGGTGATCTACCTGCCTCAGCCTCCCAAAGTGTTAGGATTATAGGCATGAGCCACTGCGCCCAGCCCACAGTCTTTTAAAAAATGTTTTTCCCATCATGTAGCACATGTTCTAGGTGGAAAGGCAGATACATAAACCAGGAAATATGATAAGGAATCTAAGTATGGAATATATCAGTGGTCTCGGCTGGTGCTACAGTAGAAAGAGTGATCGTTCTGCTGGTCTTCTGATGAAGAGGTCAGCTGGTGGATGATAGGAATGTAAGAAGGAGGTCTAGGCGAGTTCTAGCCATTGAGTTTGATGTTCCTTGTATTCAGGTTCCTCATGAGACCTTCAGGTGGAGATGTTGGAAATGTGAGTCCAGAATTCAGGAGCTGGCTCTGGACCAGAAGATAGGTTTGCAAGTCAGCATTGGATGGCCACTGAATCCGTGGGCACTATGGGCAGAGCCAGGAGGCCCCATCAGATCTCTGGGAGCTTAGAGGGTGGGTAGAGGAGGGAGGAGCAGATGAGGAGACTAAGAATGGGTAATTAGAGGTAGGAAAGTCCTACAAAAGTGGTCACAGAAACCAAGGAAAGAGAAGGGTTTTGAGGAGGAGGGCATTTTGGAGGTACAAGACTTTGGGGGGAAGAATTCCAAATGGCAGTCAGTGGCTCTGATAGGAAAGGTTGTTGGGGGCTGCGAGGAGATCCTGCTCAGGGCTCCCCAAGCCGTCTCTGCAGTATGGACTTGAGGAAAAAGCTGAGCACTTGGTGCAGTTTCTGAGCCAGAGAACACCCTCACTCCACTGTGCTCTGAGTAGTGATGCTCTGTAGAAATGGAAGCCCTGCACTTTATTTTGGTTAGAGACACGGAACTGTGGATAACCCAGACACCAGGTTCTGCCCAGTGCCTTCCTTGGTAGTTTACATATAAGTATCCACAGATTCACTCCCACTAAGGCCAAGTTCTCAGATTGCATAAAGATGCAAATCTTTTCACCTTCTTACTAATCTTTGATGATTTATTTTGTCTATTTCTTACCCCCAGCTCCTGTCCCTTCTACCTGTTCTAGCACATTCCCTGAAGAGCTCTCCCCACCTAGCCACCAGGCCAAGAGGGAGATTCGCTTCCTAGAGCTACAGAAGGTTGCCTCCTCTTCCAGTGGGAACAAGTATGTTCTGGGCCTTTCCTCCTGGGATAGGGCCTCAGCATCCATCTATTCCTCACATTCCTACCTTCTAGAGTTAAGCTGTTGACCAGCCTCTAGGAGTGCTTGGAGAATCCTGTAGATCTGGGATCTCCTCACCTCCCCAGTATTAATGGGGGGAATTGGTTGGGATTTGTCATGCGCAGAAGGTCCCCCTCAAAAGCTGTTCCCTGTTTATGGAATACCCTTCTTCCTCAAAGACTACAATGAAGTCCCTTCTCTTAGCACATGTCTGCAGAGCCAAGGATAATATATCACTTTTTTTTTTCTGACAAATTAAGGCAGTGAGAAGAAAAATTTTCTCAAGATCATGCCATGAGGCTTGAGGTAGCACTGCAAATAGAACCCAGGTGCACAGGCCTCCCAGCTGCTAGTGGACACTTCCACAGACCCCACTCCCTTCCTGCTGCCTGTTGCTGATTGCTTCAGATCTTAGGCTCTTACCAATGCAACTGGGCCTTTTCCCTCCTCAGCTTTCTCTCAGGTTCTCCAGCTTCTCCCATGGGCGATATCCTGCAGACCCCACAGTTCCAGATGAGACGGCTGAAGAAGCAGCTTGCCGATGAGAGAAGTAATAGGGATGAGCTGGAGCTGGAGCTGGCTGAGAACCGCAAGCTCCTCACCGAGAAGGGTAGGTGGCTGGCACGCTGGCAGATGTGTGAATAGACTTGCCAGAAGGATGTCCCCTTGGCCTCGCATGTTGTCCCCTCTGCTGGACCCTGGAGCTTAGAGCTCAGCCCTGGGCCTGTGGTCAGGCTGACCTCCTGGAAGTTGGGTTCTGTCTTTGTCCCCATCTTCTCTTTCCCTTAGATTGGATACCATATTCCTCCTCCTCTGTATGCCTCCTCCTCCCTATGCCACCTCCTCCCTTCCCCTCCTGCACATAGTTCTGTGCTGATTCTCCTCTCCTCCTCCCTCCACTCTGGGCAGATGCACAGATAGCCATGATGCAGCAGCGCATTGACCGCCTAGCCCTGCTGAATGAGAAGCAGGCAGCCAGCCCACTGGAGCCCAGGGAGCTTGAGGAGCTACGTGACAAGAATGAGAGGTACAACTCTCCCTGCATTCCTTCCCAGGCTCCCGCCCCTCCGTGCACCCAGCCAGGGGCCCATCCATACTCTCTTCTCGCTGCTTCCCTCCCTCGCAGCCTTACCATGCGGCTGCATGAAACCCTGAAGCAGTGCCAGGACCTGAAGACAGAGAAGAGCCAGATGGATCGCAAGATCAGCCAGCTTTTGGAGGAGAATGGAGACCTTTCCTTTAAGGTGGGTGTTAAGGTGGTGTGTGCATGGAGGCCCCTCAGGGCTGAGGCAGTCTGGAAGGCTCCCCAAGAGAGGGTTGAGAAGAATGTCCCAGCACCTGTCTTACGCTACAGTCTCTCCAGAGACCTGCATATTTTGCCCCTTTCCTTGTCCCATAATTGGCTGCTTCCCGGGTACTAGGTTGTGACCCTAAAGTTTGATTTGTGGTCCTGAATTAGAGGTGTGATGGCTGTGATTGGTTTGTGGAGGGTTGGCAGGATAATTGGAGGCATCCAGCCCCTGGGGTTCAGGGAGCAGACAGCAGTGGTAGGGTCAGCGTTGACCCTGGGTGATGGGGATTCTCACTTGCCCATCTCAGCTGCGGGAGTTTGCCAGTCACCTGCAGCAGCTACAGGATGCCCTCAATGAGCTGACAGAGGAGCACAGCAGGGCCACTCAGGAGTGGCTGGAGAAGCAGGCCCAGCTGGAGAAGGAGCTCGGCACAGCCCTGCAGGATAAGGTAACCCTCTGCTGGGGTCACAGCCACAGTCTTGACCACATATGCAAAGCTGAATCCAGTTTACCACTGTGCTCTTCTGGGCCTTTGGGTATTAAGCTGCTTTCTCTTCAAGGTTTGATAGTGTGCTGTAATTGAAAGGTTGAAAGATTGTGGGCTTCAGTCTAGTACACCTTTCTTTTTTTTTTAATTTATTTTTATTTTTTTCCCCAGTCAGTGCCCTCACTTTATAGTATACCTTTCAATCCTATCTCTGGTGTTTATAAGATGTGGATCCTGGACAAGTTAATCAGTCTGTTTTTCTAAGCATTCTTTCCCTAAAATGGGAGTAATAACGAGTAGCAGCCTTACCACCTATTATGAGAAAATGTATGTAAAGCACTTCACACATCACGTAGTGTAAAGTAAGCTCTCAGTGAACCAGTTGTTATGGTTGCTATTGGTAAGAACCCAACTTGGCCACTTAGTAATAACCATGTAGCCCTTGATCTTGGCACTTAGCATCTGCTTCAGGTTCTTGCTCTGTAAGAGAAATAGTAATAGCTGCCTCTCACATTTGTAAGTGAATTAGAAATTCAGGAATGCACCCAGGCCGGGCACGGTGGCTCACGCCTGTAATCCCGGTACTTTGGGAGGCCAAGGCGGGTGGATCACCTGATGTCAGGAGTTGGAGACCAGCCTGGCCAGCATGGTGAAACCCTGTCTCTACTAAAAATACAAAAAGAAAAATTAGCTGGGTGTAGTGATGCATGCCTGTAGTCCCAGCTACTCGGGAAGCTGAGACAGAAGAAGCTCTTGAACCTGGGAGGCGAAGGTTGCAGTAAGCCAAGATCTCGCCACTGCACTCCAGCGTAGGCAACAGAGCAAGACTACGTCTCAAAAAAAAAAAAAAAAAAAAAAAAAAAGGGATGCACCCAGCACAGCCTCTTACAGGTACTTAGTGAACAGTGGTGAAGAAGTGGGTTTGGGACTGGGGGATGTTGCAGCTGCTGCCAGTGCTTCCCAGAGGATGGTGGGCAGCTGGTGGTGATTTGGATAATCTAGGACTCAAGACTTATCTGAGGAAGGGTATACAGTAAGGAAATTTGAAGTAAACTCAGCAGCCTTGGGGAAGTAGTAAGAAGGTCACATTATGCTTTTATTCTGCCTTAGAACTAGGTCTAGAGAGTCAGGTCCCTCATGCTCCCAGTTCCATGATTTCTGCTTTTTTCTAGGTCATGGCAAAGGAATATCTTGGTAACAAGATGATAGGCCCCATGTTTGTTGATGTTTATGAGGGCTTGTGTGGTAATCTGGTGCCTGTTCCACCTCTCTGTTCACATGGGTCTCATTTACTCCCAGAAATGCCTTGAAGAGAAGAACGAAATCCTTCAGGGAAAACTTTCACAGTTGGAAGAACACTTGGCCCTGCTGCGGGAGAACCCACCCCAGGAGAAGGGCGAGGTGCTAGGTGATGTCTTGCAGGTAGGAATGCACAGGACAACCTGTGTGCTGGGAGTTGGTGTGGACTCACATTCAGTACCTTTGGGTTCCTGGTGTTCTGCCATTTCCAGAGGAGGCTTGGTGACTGAGGAGTCATGCTGATCCCAGTTTATCTCTTTATACCACCAGCTGGAAACCCTGAAACAAGAGGCAGCCACTCTTGCTGCAAACAACACACAGCTCCAAGCCAGGGTGGAGACGCTGGAGACTGAGCAAGGCCAGCAGGAAGCGAAGCTGCTTGCTGAGCGGGACCACTTTGAAGAAGAAAAGCAGCAGCTCTCTAGCCTGATCGCCAACCTGCAGAGCTCCATCTCCAACCTCAGCCAGGCCAAGGAAGAGCTGGAGCAGGCCTCCCAGGCTCATGGGGCCCGGTTGACTGCCCAGGTGGCCTCTCTGACCTCTGAGCTCACCACACTCAATGCCACCATCCAGCAACAGGATCAAGAACTGGCTGACCTGAAGCAGCAGGCCAAAGAGGAGCAGGCCCAGCTAGCACAGACCCTCCAACAGCAAGAACAGGCCTCCCAGGGCCTCCGCCACCAGGTGGAGCAGCTGAGCAGTAGCCTGAAGCAGAAGGAGCAGCAGTTGAAGGAGGTAGCAGAGAAGCAGGAGGTAACTAGGCGGGACCACGCCCAGCAACTGGCCACTGCTGCAGAGGAGCGAGAGGCCTCCTTAAGAGAGCGGGATGCGGCTCTCCAGCAGCTGGAGGCACTGGAGAAGGAGAAGGCTGCGAAGCTGGAGATTCTGCAGCAGCAACTTCAGGTGGCTAATGAAACCCGGGACAGTGCTCAGACCTCAGTGACACAGGCCCAGCGGGAGAAGGCAGAGCTGAGCCAGAAGGTGGAGGAACTCCGCGCCCGTGTTGAGACAGCCTGCCGGGAACAGCATGAGGCCCAGGCCCAGGTAGCAGAGCTAGAGTTCCAGCTGCAGTCTGAGCAGCAAAAAGCAACTGAGAAAGAAAGGGTGGCCCAGGAGAAGGACCAGCTCCAGGAGCAGCTCCAGGCCCTCAAAGAGTCCTTGAAGGTCACCAAGGGCAGCCTTGAAGAGGAGAAGCGCAGGGCTGCAGATGCCCTGGAAGAGCAGCAGCGTTGTATCTCTGAGCTGAAGGCAGAGACCCGAAGCCTGGTGGAGCAGCATAAGCAGGAACAAAAGGAGCTGGAAGAAGAGAAGGCTGGGCGCAAGGGGCTGGAGGCTCGATTACAGCAGCTTGGAGAGGCCCATCAGGCCGAGACTGAAGTCCTGCGGCAGGAGCTGGCAGAGGCCATAGCTGCCCAGCGCACAGCTGAGAGTGAGTGTGAGCAGCTTGTCAAAGAAGTAGCTGCCTGGCGTGAACGGTATGAGGAGAGCCAGCAAGAGGAGGCGCAGTATGGAGCCATGTTCCAGGAACAGCTGATGACTTTGAAGGAAGAATGTGAGAAGGCCCGCCAGGAGCTGCAGGAGGCAAAGGAGAAGGTGGCAGGCATAGAATCCCACAGCGAGCTCCAGATAAGCCGGCAGCAGAATGAGCTAGTTGAGCTCCACGCCAACCTGGCCAGAGCACTCCAGCAGGTCCAAGAGAAGGAAGTCAGGGCCCAGAAGCTTGCAGACGACCTCTCCGCTCTGCAGGAAAAGATGGCTGCCACTAGCAAAGAGGTGGCCCGCTTGGAGACTTTGGTGCGCAAGGCAGGTGAGCAGCAGGAAACAGCCTCCCAGGAGTTAGTCAAGGAGCCTGCGAGGGCAGGGGACAGAGAGCCCGAGTGGCTGGAAGAGCAACAGGGACGCCAGTTCTGCAGCACACAGGCAGCGCTGCAGGCTATGGAACGGGAGGCAGAGCAGATGGGCAATGAGCTGGAGCGGCTGCGGGCCGCACTGATGGAGAGCCAGGGGCAGCAGCAGGAGGAGCGTGGGCAGCAGGAAAGAGAGGTGGCACGACTGACCCAGGAGCGGGGCCGGGCCCAAGCTGATCTTGCCCTGGAGAAGGCGGCCAAAGCAGAGCTTGAGATGCGGCTGCAGAACGCCCTCAATGAGCAGCGTGTGGAGTTTGCTACCCTGCAAGAGGCACTGGCTCATGCCTTGACGGAAAAGGAAGGCAAGGACCAGGAGTTGGTCAAGCTTCGTGGCCTGGAGGCAGCCCAGATAAAAGAGCTGGAGGAACTTAGGCAAACCATGAAGCAACTGAAGGAACAGCTGGCTAAGAAAGAAAAGGAGCACGCATCTGGCTCAGGAGCCCAATCTGAGGCTGCTGGCAGGACAGAGCCAACAGGCCCCAAGCTGGAGGCGCTGCGGGCAGAGGTGAGCAAGCTGGAGCAGCAATGCCAGCAGCAGCAGGAGCAGGCCGACAGTCTGGAACGCAGCCTCGAGGCTGAACGGGCCTCCCGGGCTGAGCGGGACAGTGCTCTGGAGACTCTGCAGGGCCAGTTAGAGGAGAAGGCCCGGGAGCTAGGGCACAGTCAGAGTGCCTTAGCCTCGGCCCAAAGGGAGTTGGCTGCCCTCCGCACCAAGGTACAAGACCACAGCAAGGCTGAAGATGAGTGGAAGGCCCAGGTGGCCCGGGGCCGGCAAGAGGCTGAGAGGAAAAACAGCCTCATCAGCAGCTTGGAGGAGGAGGTGTCCATCCTAAATCGCCAGGTCCTGGAGAAGGAGGGGGAGAGCAAGGAGTTGAAGCGGCTGGTGATGGCTGAGTCAGAGAAGAGCCAGAAGCTGGAAGACAGGCTGCGCCTGCTCCAGGCAGAGACAGCCAGCAACAGTGCCAGAGCTGCAGAACGCAGCTCTGCTTTGCGGGAGGAGGTGCAGAGCCTCCGGGAGGAGGCCGAGAAACAGCGGGTGGCTTCAGAGAACCTGCGGCAGGAGCTGACCTCACAGGCTGAGCGTGCGGAGGAGCTGGGCCAAGAATTGAAGGCGTGGCAGGAGAAGTTCTTCCAGAAAGAGCAGGCCCTCTCCACCCTGCAGCTCGAGCACACCAGCACACAGGCCCTGGTGAGTGAGCTGCTGCCAGCTAAGCACCTCTGCCAGCAGCTGCAGGCTGAGCAGGCCGCTGCCGAGAAACGCCACCGTGAGGAGCTGGAGCAGAGCAAGCAGGCAGCTGGGGGGCTGCGGGCAGAGCTGCTGAGGGCCCAGCGGGAGCTTGGGGAGCTGATTCCTCTGCGGCAGAAGGTGGCAGAGCAGGAGCGAACAGCTCAGCAGCTGCGGGCAGAGAAGGCCAGCTATGCAGAGCAGCTGAGCATGCTGAAGAAGGCGCATGGCCTGCTGGCAGAGGAGAACCGGGGGCTGGGTGAGCGGGCTAACCTTGGCCGGCAGTTTCTGGAAGTGGAGTTGGACCAGGCCCGGGAGAAGTATGTCCAAGAGTTGGCAGCTGTACGTGCCGATGCTGAGACTCGTCTGGCTGGGGTGCAGCGGGAAGCACAGAGCGCTGCCCGGGAGCTGGAGGTGATGACTGCCAAGTATGAGGGTGCCAAGGTCAAGGTCCTGGAGGAGAGGCAGCGGTTCCAGGAAGAGAAGCAGAAACTCACTGCCCAGGTAAGGTACTCAGCCCAACCACCCTCCCAAAGATCAGGAGCTGAGAGCATGGGGACATCGATCCTGTGTTCCAGGGCCTCTGGCTCCTACACTGGAGTGTCTTGCCTTTCCTCATTCACTGGGTGGCAGAAAAGGAGAGGTGGCTGATGGAGTTCAAGTCTGTTGCCCCTGTCATCCTAAAGAAAATGTCAGTGGCCTCCCCTCTCCTGAAGGCTCTGTCACTGGAGAGTCAAGCTGTGATGACCACCAGCCCATTCAGAGGTGCACCTGCACTGGATGCCTCAGGAGCCACTGGGGACTAGAATCAGTCTAACTGGCATTTTTAAACTTACTGTCAATCTAGCGCCTTAGGGGAAAGTATCAGAGCCTCAGTGAGGTCAGCCTGGCAGCAGGGCTGGTGCCTCTTTGGCCTCATCTCACTCTGTCTCCATTGCTCCTCCCCCATGTACAGGTGGAGCAGCTAGAGGTATTTCAGAGAGAGCAAACTAAACAGGTAATGCCTGGGGTCCTCGCTAAATGCTGGCTGCTTAAACGGTGACCAGTTTCGGTGCATGAGCCCGGCTGCAGCTTGCCTCCGCCAGCTCCTGTTGTGAACTGTTTGTGAAGGGGGCAGGGTCAAGCCATGGAATCCAGGCCCAGGCTTCCCAGGAGTGCGGTGTGCTGGGCTCTCTCGGGCTTCATCCCACCCGTCCCAGGTCGGCCTCTCCACCCTTCTGCACCTTCTCTCATCTGCCTGTCAGGGACAAGGGGTAGCACTGGCTTCATCTTTCCCACACCTGAACCAACGACAGACACAATCTTTGGGATTCTAAAACTTCCCAAGTACTGTGTCTAGTTAAGGATACCCAACCAAGAGGAACAGCAGAATTACCTGTGGGCCTCGTTTAACATTGTGTCCCTTTTTACCAGAGTACAGCTTTATGGAAGCCTTGAAGGTGATATGCGAGGCAGCCCCCACAGGTTAGGGAGAATTGTGGGCTCAGGACACTTGCCCATCACTTTCTGGGGCTCTAACCCCGAGCACAGCATAGAGATGTCTGTAGCAGGAAGGCTGAGGGTGAAGTAGCAGGAGGGGTCTATACCAGATGGGGGCAGGGGAGTGGGGGGTCACATGGTCTGGCTGCCTCTTTCTCACGGGAATCTCTGTGTTGCCTGAGACATCGAGGCTATAGAGCTAGTGTTAGAGCACCCTTTCCCCGTCACTCTCCTACCCAGCCACCCCAGGACTGCCGAAAAATTGGGCCCTCCTCTTCCTCTAAGGAGCCTGTGATAATGGGGGAGAATCAAAGTGAATAGCAAACAGTTAGCAATGGAGCCGTTGCCTCTCCCCTGTGCTGCCTGGTCATGCTTGAACTCCCAGAATACTTGAAGCAGCCAGGGGTGCATGGGGCTGTTATGTTCTTTCTTTTCCCCTACTCCCTGTGCTCCTCTTTGTGGGAGTTGGGTGGGCTTTGGAGTACATGTGCTACACCTGCTCTTGTCTTCCAGCAATCTGTTCCCCCAATGCTAACCACAGCAGCCATGCTGCTAGCACCAGCCCTAACAGCCTGTGGATGTTGGGAAGAGGTCTGAGCATCTGTGGGCTTGGGCTTTGGCAGTTTCTGGGAGGGAGGCATGGCAATTCATTGAGTATGTCGGCTAGAATTACAGACTAGGTCCTGGGAAGGTTGCGGCTGCAGAGTGGTGGCAGCAGCAGGGTGGTGGTGAGGTGTCAGCTCTCCAGAGTCAATTCCGATTCTGGAGGTGACAGGGGTTGGGCAGGCCTCTTTCTCTGCAGGCTCAGGGTAGAGGCAAGTATGGACAGGTGGCCCTGGCAACATCTATGTGTTAGATTGCCTCACTCAGGCCCTGCCAAGCAGCCTGGGCAGCAGGCTGTTCCCTAATTGGAGGCCAGAGAAAGGGCCTGAGTTTATTCTAGGAACGCTGGCGATCCTGGTCTGGGCCACCCCATGATGGGTGGACATCTGGGATGAACATCCAGGGGAAGTCCTCCTGAGTCTTCTGTCCTCCTCTTCCCTCCCCAGGTGGAAGAACTGAGGAAGAAACTGGCTGACTCTGACCAAGCCAGCAAAGTGCAGCAGCAGAAGCTGAAGGTGGGGCAGCTGGGGGAACGGGTCTGGCCTCTGGACAGGGGAGGAAAGCTGTTCTCTAAGCTCTCGGGCCGTGGGGGTGTGTGGGCAGAGGAGGGGCACCCTGTGTTCCAGGCAGCCCTCCTAGGAAGCCTGTGGCTTAGAAGCCCCTGCATGTGTCTTCTGGGAGCTCTCAAGAGACAACCAGGGTGGTTCCCATCTCTCAACTGTCACTGTCCACTACAGCAGCTACTAGTCATGTGTGGTTATTGAAATTTATTAAAGTAAATCCAGTTCTTCAATCACACTAGCTACATTGTGTCCCTGCTCAGTAGCTACATGTGGTTAGTGGCTGCTGCATTGGACAGCACAGATACAGAACTTTCCACCGTTGCATAAAGTTCTGTTGAACCATGTAAGTCCAGATAGTCTGGGCAGGGAAAGAACGAGTGTCACCAGTGTTGAATATTACAATGCAGTTTAATAACATTCTTAATGATTCCAACTGTGTCACCTTCCTTGGTTTAATACTTGCTTTCTGCAGTTCTAGGCTTCACAGCCTTTAGTCAGGGGCAAAGGAATTGGGCATCAGTGGTATTGGGACTCACTAAAGCCCTGGTGGGTCCTAGGAGTTGGTGGGAGCTCAGAGCTTCATTTCATGCCATGGTGCCACAGCATGTCTTGATTGCAATAAACAAATGTTTATTCTGCTCCTTGTGGGGCCTGTCCTGTGTTAGGAGAGGCAAAGGTGGGATGCTTCTATACAGTATCTACCGCAGAGTACTTGCTGGCCTTGCAGATGGACAGAGAATTAGGCCCTGTTCTTAAGGAGTTATAGTCTGGACAGGAGGCAGTGTGGGCATCATAAATAAGCCCCCACGGGCTTTTGGAGTTTAGTGGACCAAGTCTTACTCTGCCATTTAGTCATTGTTGCTATGGTCAATTTGCTTAAATCTTTGAACTCAGTTTCCTCCTCTGAAAAGGGGATGAAGTGACTTCTCAGAGTGGCTTTGAGGAGAAACAAGTTCCCCTGTCCTCAGAGAGCTCACATGCCAAGTGCCTCACTCCAGGCTCCGCACCTGGGTGTTCCTCGAGGATCGGTTCCCTTCCTCCTAGGGGAGATTGTGTGTGCATGCAAAGAGGGTGAGACAGTTTGTGTCCTATCTCAAAGAAGGCAAAGATAGGGCAGGAGCTGGTCAGGGAAAGGCCACTATGGATGTGGACTGAAGGGCGTGTGGACTTCAGGTTCAGTAGGCTGTAGTCGGGTGGAGTGTATCTGGGGTGGTGTGGTTTTCTTCCTCTTCCTAAGTTCAGGAGTCTGAAGCACCTCTGGAGCCCCAGTGGCTGATGCAGATGAGTGGACTTGGGTAGAGGGGCCAGAGCAGCTTTCCTGAGTGGACTTTCTTCTCAGGCTGTCCAGGCTCAGGGAGGTGAGAGCCAGCAGGAGGCCCAGCGCCTCCAGGCCCGGCTGAATGAACTGCAAGCCCAGTTGAGCCAGAAGGAGCAGGCAGCTGAGCACTATAAGCTGCAGGTAAGGAGCCCAGCCCCAGCCCATGCTACCTTCCTCCTGCCCTCCAGCCTCTGCCCCACCCACCCATCCTCTCTGCCCACAGATGGAGAAAGCCAAAACTCATTATGATGCCAAGAAGCAGCAGAACCAAGAGCTGCAGGAGCAGCTGCAGAGCCTGGAGCACCTGCAGAAGGAAAACAAAGAGCTGCGAGCTGAAGCCGAACGGCTGGGCCATGAGCTACAGCAGGCTGGGCTGAAGACCAAGGAGGCTGAACAGACATGCCGCCACCTTACTGCCCAGGTGCGCAGCCTGGAGGCACAGGTAAGAATTTGGCTGGCAGACTCACCTCACCCCTATCCCACTGGACCCCTGTGCCCTCTCCTCCTAGGCCACTGATGCCTTAGGTTTTTCTTCACTCTCCCCCTGGCCCTCTCCTTCTCAGGTTGCCCACGCAGACCAGCAGCTTCGAGACCTGGGCAAATTCCAGGTGGCAACTGATGCTTTAAAGAGCCGTGAGCCCCAGGCTAAGCCCCAGCTGGACTTGAGTATTGACAGCCTGGATCTGAGCTGCGAGGAGGGGACCCCACTCAGTATCACTAGGTCAGGAGGCACTCTTCCTCCCTGTGTCTGTTGTTTATGGAGTACCCGCTGTTTATCAGGCTGTATCCTGGTGAGATAAATAAGATGTGATCCAAATTTATTCTTAGAGAAGAATAAAGAAAAACAGGTATTATACCAGATGTCTGTTTAGGGCACAGTTGGAATAAAAAGCAAGCGGTCAAGAAAGGCTTCATGGAAGCTATCGCTCCTGCTGAGTCTTGAAAGCATCCATAGGTGTGTGTGCCAGGTTGACAGAGAAGAGCAGTGTGAACAGAGGCTGTGAAAGAGCCTGACTAGGCTGAGATGCAAGGCCAGGAAGGCCCAAGATCCTAGAGGGCCATCTGGACTCCCCGTTGGAGACCGGCTATTAAGACTTGATCCTAAAGGCATTGAGGAAACCTTGGTGGCTATAATTGAAAGGTTTAAGGGGAAAAAAAAAAAAAAAGGAACCTTGGAAGAATTTGAAACTGAAGAGTACATGGTTAATTTCCATCTTAAAAAGATGATTCTAATAGCCAGTATAGAAGTTAAGACTGGAAATACATACTGTTTTTATTAAACACTTACATTGTACTTATTTTGTGCTAGACATAAAGCACTCCTAACAATTATACCTGATTTATCCCCCAACAACCCTCTGAGGTAGGTTTATTCTGTCTCCTTTAACAGATGAATCTGGGGCATAGAGGGGCAGTCACTTGCCCAAGGTCCCCCAGTGGTAGAGCTGGGGTTTGACCCTGTGCAGCCTGGCCTGAGTCCTTGCTTGTCACCACTCATCTGCCTCTGTCAGTGCCATGATGAGTCTAGGTGAGAGGAGATGAGACAAACCAGGAAAAGGACATAAGCATGGAGAGGGTATGGTTAGGAGAGCTGTTCAGGAAGCTTGGTGATTGGGCTTCCCAAGCAGGACAACATAGAATTATGCCCATGTTCATGGTTTGGGGGCCTGAGTGGCAGGTGCTCGTATTCACTGAAATGGGAGATGAAGGAGGAAGAACAGAGAAGTGGGCTTAGATTGGGACGTGTTTGCTGTGGAGCAGCCATGGGCATCTGGTGAGGATGGGACATCTGGGTCTGGGCATTGCCACTATGAGGAGGTATTAGGAGAAGCCAGGGGAGTGGACTGAAGGGAAGGCCCAGGTCAAGGGCTTTCCTTGGTACCTCTGAAAATTCAGAGAGATGGGCTGCTTGACCTCATCTGCTTATAGTATGGGAAATGGTCACTTTGGAAAAGGGCTGGACAAAATGCCTTCTAGCCCAAAGGACTGTACCTCAGCAGGTTTCCTTTCCATAGCAAGCTGCCTCGTACCCAGCCAGACGGCACCAGCGTCCCTGGAGAACCAGCCTCACCTATCTCCCAGCGCCTGCCCCCCAAGGTAGAATCCCTGGAGAGTCTCTACTTCACTCCCATCCCTGCTCGGAGTCAGGCCCCCCTGGAGAGCAGCCTGGACTCCCTGGGAGATGTCTTCCTGGACTCAGGTCGTAAGACCCGCTCTGCTCGTCGGCGCACCACACAGATCATCAACATCACCATGACCAAGGTCAGGCTGTCGGGACAGGGGCTGCAGGGCAGCAATTCCCACTTCCTCTCAAGGGCGTCTTTGCATTGGGCACTCAGTCAGGAGCAGGCAGGGATGAGCAGCCAGTCCATGTTACAGTGGGAAAGCTGAGGTCTTAAAAAGGGCAGTGACTTGGTTAGGGGCACTTCTGAAGAAAAGGGCAGGGCTGGGATTAGATCCCTGCCTCCTGACTAAGGCTAGTGTTCTCTCCATGTGTAGCACTGAGCCTGTGCAGGGTGAAGGGAGAGAACATGGTGAAGCTGCAGCCCATCCAGTGCCTCCCAGCATGCCCCATGCAGCTGAGAGGCATTGTTGCTGCCCAGTGGACTGCCTGCCAGGCTGTGGGCCCTTGCCTTTGTTTCCACATCTTGAAGGAGAGGTTTGGGAGGAGGGGAGAGGGGCCCCGGTACAGCAGGGAGGACCTGTGTGTGCAGGGTGTCCCCTGCTACCAAGAAGTTGGGGAAGTTGTAGAAAATGGTAAGGGCCCTGGAAGCTTGGACTGAGGGACAGCAGAGGCTGTGGGATAAGCCTGACTAGTCAGGAGACAGCTCTGATACTTCCTAGCAGTGTGATTTGGGGCTAGTCACTTCATTTCTTTGCACTTCACCTCTAAATATGGGCCGATAAACACTCTGCATTCCCTCCCTCAAAGCATTATGAATAGACTCCATGAAAAAAATGCATAGAAAAGAGTCTTGACAACATCAGCACCACCTTGTGAGGGCTTCTGTCAACAAGGCCCATTTCTTGCAGACACACGTTAAGGGCCTTTGCAAAGCTGTTGGGAATGCATGGATGTGCCGTGGGATCTGAGGGCTTTGGGAGGGAATGGGGGGCTTCTGTATAGTGCCAGGGCCCACCCCATTGCAACAGATTCACTCTCTCTTCCAGAAGCTAGATGTGGAAGAGCCAGACAGCGCCAACTCATCCTTCTATAGCACGCGGTCTGCTCCGGCTTCCCAGGCTAGCCTGCGAGCCACCTCCTCTACTCAGTCTCTAGCTCGCCTGAGTTCTCCCGATTATGGCAACTCAGCCCTGCTCAGCTTGCCTGGCTACCGCCCCACCACTCGCAGTTCTGCTCGTCGCTCCCAGGCCGGGGTGTCCAGTGGGGCCCCTCCAGGTGAGGGGACTACAGGGACTTACTATACCCCAAAATTAGAATGGAAGGTGGATCGTGGCACAGGGAAAAGAGGAAAGCTTTTTAAAAATCCAAGGCTGGCCTCCTTGCTACCGTCCACCTCCACCTGCCCCTCCTTCCTGCAGCCTCAGGGCCTTCCTTACCTGCCCATCTAGGGGCTGGCTGTGTTAGGGGCACTCTTAGCCAGAGTTAAGGGCCTGGGATTCCCAGCACAATTGTGACACTTAGCTGTGGGGAGTCCTCCATGCCCTTAGGTGGTGATGGGCTGCTGGAAAGGCCAGGCTGGCCAGACTCTTCTTGGAAGCTCTTGTCCTTTGGGCACCAGAGAGCCCCTGGGAATCAATTCCTGGTCCTTAATTTGTTCCTCTGGGTGTTGGGCACCAAGCCTTGGCTGGTGAATAAGATGTAGTAGCAGCCTCTGCGTGTGACCTCTTCTGCCCTCTCCAAGGAGAAGGCGGTGAGCAAGCCCCTAGGATAGAAATAGTCTGTGTGCCATACTCCTGCACCTGCGGCACTGAATCAGATTGGTGTGCTGGGCTTCAAGTTTATGGGGTAGGTGGCAGCAAAGGCTGGCAAGATGCCAGGGCCAGCAGGCAACCTGCTGACTCCGGGCTCATTTGTTCCCACCTCCCTGCCATCCACAGGAAGGAACAGCTTCTACATGGGCACTTGCCAGGATGAGCCTGAGCAGCTGGATGACTGGAACCGCATTGCAGAGCTGCAGCAGCGCAATCGAGTGTGCCCCCCACACCTGAAGACCTGCTATCCCCTGGAGTCCAGGGTGAGCCCTGGGGTCACTGTGCAGGGCCTCCCATCCCTGTCCTCCCTTAGAATCCCACCTGCTGATCTAGCCTGAGCACTAGAGCCCTGGATCGCTGACTGGCCAAGGACGGGGAGGGTGACCTTCTCATGCTTCCAGGCAGAACAGACAGCAGGGAAGGTGCTTAGGAGTGAAGTCCCTGGGGATGAGCAGGAGCTCGGAGAGGAATCTGGTCGGGACTGCACTGCTTGTGGCCATTTGCCCGGGGTATAGGTAGAAAGCAGAACAGGAAGGGAGGCCTCGTGAGAGGTAGGAAGGGTCCGCCTACTCTAAATGGCGGGCAAGTGCAGAGTTCTGGGACAGCCCCAGGTCCTGCTCCATCTCCACACAGCTACGGTCCACTGACCGCCTCTTCCACCCATGCAGCCTTCCCTGAGCCTGGGCACCATCACAGATGAGGAGATGAAAACTGGAGATCCCCAGGAGACCCTGCGCCGAGCCAGCATGCAGCCAATCCAGATAGCCGAGGGCACTGGCATCACCACCCGGCAGCAGCGCAAACGGGTCTCCTTAGAGCCCCACCAGGGCCCTGGAACTCCTGAGGTAGGCTTCTGGGTGTTGCTCCAGCATTGTGCCCAGGTCAGGCCCAGCTCACCAAGGACTAAAGGGAGCCTTCCCTCTCTCCCCTTCTCCTTCCTTCACTTCCCCTTCTCCTTCCCTCTCTCCAAGGGTCTAACCCATGGATGGGAACTGTTGGGAAGGGAAGCCTCTGGCCCAGAGTTGGGTAGGGGAGCAGGTTGCACAAGTTGACTTACAAGGTCCACTCAGCTCTAAGAGGACAAGACACTTGGCTTCAGATGTGACGACTCTTGCTACTGTCTGCCTAACTGTCCTGTTCCCCATAGTCTAAGAAGGCCACCAGCTGTTTCCCACGCCCCATGACTCCCCGAGACCGACATGAAGGGCGCAAACAGAGCGCTACTGAGGCCCAGAAGAAAGCGGCTCCAGCTTCAACTAAACAGGTGAGGCTGGGGCTGAAGGGAGATGAAGCGACGCCCTGGCAGGACCTTGCTGGCAGAGTGTCACACAGCAGGCTGGCCTGGGAGGGCAGCATTGGGTCTCCCGGTCTGACAGCCCTTCCTTGCAGGCTGACCGGCGCCAGTCGATGGCCTTCAGCATCCTCAACACACCCAAGAAGCTAGGGAACAGCCTGCTGCGGCGGGGAGCCTCAAAGAAGGCCCTGTCCAAGGCTTCCCCCAACACTCGCAGTGGAACCCGCCGTTCTCCACGCATCGCCACCACTACAGCCAGCGCCGCCACTGCTGCTGCCATTGCTGCCGCCACTGCCACCCCTCGAGCCAAGGGCAAGGTAGAGGCCACTGGCAGGATGGGGGAGGGAAACCTGATGAGAGCATGGGCACCCCCTAGACCGCCCCACGGAGTAGCATCCCAGACAGGCCCACGCCAGGCTGCAGGAGGGTGCAGGGTAAGAGGTGTCGCTGTCGTGGTAGCTACTCGTTACCAAGGAGAGAAGACAGATGGCCCCATTCTTAGGGAGAGCACCCAGAGCTGCTCAGGCACAGCCAGCACCTGATAACCCCGGGGCTCACAAGGGAGGGGATCCAGATGGGGGCGTGAGAGCAGGAAGAGGTCTTCCGAACCTGTGGGTGCAGGCTGGCATTCCAAGTTCTCATCTGGCCTTGTGACTGTCTCTTTCAGGCAAAGCACTAAAGGGCCAGTACCAGTGAGTGGCCCCACCTGTGTCGCTGATGCTGACCTCACCTGGTCCTCCTTCTACTGTCCCTCTCAGTGCCTTCTCTCAGCTCCCAGGCCAACAGTAGCCAAACCCCTAGAGACAGTGATGCCTGCCCGCACCCTGACCTGGTCCCTGGACCTTCACTGGCAACTTCTCAGAGCTGGCCCAGGAGGCCTGGAGCATGGACAGTGTGGGCGCTCTCCCTACCTTGCCTCCTTTTTTCTTAAAGCAAAGTCACTTCTCCATCACAACCAGATTTGAGGCTGGGTTTGATGGCTGGGTCCTTGGGCCTGGCCAGTCTTCCTCTTAGCCTCTGGATCTAGAAGGGACCATAAGAGGAGTAGGCCCTGGTTCCTGCTCTCCTGGAGGCTGGGCCTAGCAGGGGCCCTCACTCTTGAAGTCCAGGACTGGGTCTGACCTGGTGGGAGCACCTGCCAGAGGATGCTCTTTCCCAGGATGATGGGCCTGTGTCTCAGGAGTGGGGTTGGGGGACAGCCTTCAGCGGCAGCTCACACCCTACCTTCCCCAGACTTGCACTGGGGTGGGATTTGGAGTGATGGGAAGGTTTTTAAGGGCCGGGGATGGATCTTTTCTAAATGTTATTACTTGTAAATAAAGTCTATTTTTCTCCCGTGAGTACTGAATTGCTTTGATCTATGTGGGAAAAGGAGGGGAAATCTAGGCTCTTTGGAGCCTACCTTGTCCCCACTGAGTCTTTCAGACCACCTCCTTTCTCTCATCCCTTTTCCTGGAGGCGCATCTTTCCAGGCTCTTCCCAGTCTCCATTACTGGCCTCTACTCCTGGGGAGCATTATGGGCTGTTCTCTCTTCTTTTTCAAGAGCCTGTGTTCCCCTGAAGCAGGTTTGTTGTTTTTGTTTTGTTTTGTTTTGTTTTTTTGAGACGGAGTCTCGCTCTGTCGCCCAGGCTGGAGTGCAGTGGCGCGATCTCTGCTCACTGCAAGCTCCGCCTCCCGGGTTTACGCCATTCTCCTGGCTCAGCCTCCCGAGTAGCTGGGACTACAGGCGCTCACCACCTCGCCCAGCTAGTTTTTTGTACTTTTTAGTAGAGACGGGGTTTCACCGTGTTAGCCAGGATGGTCTCCATCTCCTGACCTCGTGATCCGCCCGTCTCGGCCTCCCAAAGTGCTGGGATTACAGGCTTGAGCCACCGCGCCCGGCCTGAAGCAGGTTTTGTCTTTAGCTTCTGTGTGGCAGTCCCTCTCTCCCATACTGCCTCCTGGGACAGGCAAAGTTCCTGCGAGTGGAACTGAAGCCTAAATGAACAGATGTCAGGATGCCTCTATTGAATAATCCTTTATGAGGACCCACGTGGGGATGACACAGATACAGTGTGGAGCCGAAGCAGCCGCTGCCCCCATCCCTTCCCTGGATCAGTCCATTAGAGTGAAGGAAAACAACAAAAAAACATACAGCAAGAAGACATGAAGCCTGCAGAATGTGGCCAGAGCTGAACAAGGGTAACTTCATTGAAGAGGTGGCGTTTCAACCAGGCTTCAGAGTTCCCCTGCTGGGATGGTGAGGAAGACGGGACTAAATGAGCAGAGACATGGGAGTGGGAGCTGTCTGGGGAAAGCAAGAATAGTTGGAGGCGTCCGGAAAGTCATGTGGGAAATGTAGGTAGGGCCCTGGAGTGCAAGGCTAAGGCATCAACAGTCTTGGTGGTTTCTGAGCAGTAGAGCAGTGTGAGGAGTAGGACGTTAGGAAAGCTAATGGGTAGGTAGAGAGAAAATGGCAGGAGGGGGAGGAGGCATTATTATAAGGAGGCTGCGATTTTCCAGGTAGGTGGGAATGGAGTTGGAATTTGGTGAGAGAAGGGACCCAAAGCAGAGGAGGAGGGGGTGCGTTGCTCGCCCACACAGCCTGCAGGCAGTCAGGGACTGTTCACTTCAGGTAGATGGGTAGGACCCAGGCTCTGGTCAAGGTCGTGCTGCTGCTGGCCCTGTGCTGAGTCTTAACCCTGCTGCTGTGGGCTGCTGTGGCCCTGTGCTGTGGCTGGAGGGCAGGGCTTCTTGGGTGGGGGGCAAGGTTGTCCTCAGCCCAGCCTAGGGAAGTGAAGGCAGACAAGGATCAGGCCAAGGAAACAAGGGACATCTCATCACTTTGCCCCAGGCCACGCCTCCCCTGCCCAAGACCCAAGTTCCTTTTTGTCTGGCTGACCTTGAGGAATGCTGGGCATTAGTTTAGAGGCTGCTCTGGCAGAGCCCACCCTTTCCTCCCCACATATGGAAGAAGAGCTCCTCCTATTGCTGGAGGCCTCTCCTTGGGCTCCTCACCCAGAGCTGGGCCAGGATGACGTGACGCTGGACAACCTGTTCGGGGTCCATGAGCACACAGGAGAAGTTGGTGCTGTGCAGCGCAGGGGTCAGCTGCTCCAGCACCAAGGCCTTGTACAGCCGCGTACCTGTGCTCCCATGTTCCCGGCTGGAGCAAAGGGGAAGGAAAGGTCATGAGAGGGCCGCAGAAAAGGCCGCCTTCCCACCCACCTGGCTGCTGCGACCCTCACCTGGTGCTCCCCTCCCACAGCTGGCCTGGGAGGTGCTCAATGAAGGAACCATTGCCCAGCCAGTAGAGCATGCTGAAGTTGGGGAAGCGGCTGCAGGCCGTACAGGATAAGGTCAGCGTTCCATCTAGGGACACAGGCAGTAGTTAGCCCTTCCAAAGAGCAGGCCCTTCCCCTGCCCTGCCCTGCTGTGCCCTCCCTGCCAGCTCCCCTCAGTCCCCATGAATCTGGAACCTAGAGAACTGCTCTGCACACCACCCAGGTGGGAATGTCTGTTAAAGGGGAAGTGCAGTTGTCTCTGAGAGGCCCTAGCCCTAAACATGGGGGAATGTGAGGAAGGGTCCTTGGTTCACGTGATGACTCCTCTTCTGAACCTGTCTCCTCAGGATGACCTTTTCTAGTGCCCAGCCTCGGTGACTTGGGAACCCAGGTGACAGAGGCAGTGCTGGATGGCTACTGCTCCTCTGAGATGGCCAGAGGCCCACAGGCTCTGGGTGGCGGGGCTGGCCTTGGAGTTCACTGCAACCAAGGCTCTGGGAGGTCTGTGACCATTACTTATGTCTTGAGTTCTCTGTCCTACTTCATAGGGAGCATCTTGGGAGCTGTGCTAAGCCTGCACCCATGACAGTGGGTTGGGGAGGGAGAATGGTGCATGCTCAGTCCAGCTGGCCCAGCTGGTGGTGCATGGCAGAAGGGGGCTGGCACTCAGGAGTCAACCCGACCCTGGGAACCTCTGTGCCCATAGCCCACCCTTGACCACTGTGCTTCTTACTCAGTGGCACTTCCACCTCTGGCCAGGTCACTTCCAATGCTGGACACTGCTTAGCTGCTGGGAACACTGGGGGCTGGCAGGGGCAGGGGTCCTTTGTGCTTCTAGATGAGACAGTGGCAGCTGTGGTGGTCTGCGAGACAGGTGTGGCTCTGACCAGAAGAGTGATGATGTGGGCACACAGCAGGACCCACAAGAAGCTGAGGTCTGAGGAAAGGACAGTCACAGGTCAGCGGCTGGGCTGCCTGGGAGCGCTCAGCATCCTGGCTCATATCTGGACTGGAGACAGAGTGGGCTGCCCGGGTAAGGATGTAACTCCAGCCCAGAGATGTCTGGGCTCTAGCCAGGGAATCAGAGTGGGAAGAGGAGCCCCTCAGCACCCACCCCTTTAGCCCCTTATTGAATAGCATACAGAGGAGCTTTAGAATGGAGCCAGAGCCACAGCATTCGCCCAGGTTCTTAAAGCAGCAGCACCAGGTTTGTTGGGTGGTGTTTGCCTTGGGTTGTGAAGGCTCCTGGTTAGCCCATTGCTCCATTCTGTTCATAGACCTCACCCTACCCCTCCTGCCCATGCGTAGCCCCAAGGCCTACCTGGTGTCCAGTTGTGTCTCATGGTCACGATGCATGTGTCAGGAGCTGGTGAGCTGGCTCTTTATCTGTGACAATGGCCTCTTCTCTGGTGAAAGGTGGGGGAGGAGAATGGTAAACCACTCCCGCTTTTTCTCAGTAGCTGGCTTTTCCTCCCGTAGCATAGCCTGGAGCTCTTTCAGCACTCAGAAACAGAGCTGGGGGGTCATCAAGTGACAATCTTTCCCCACGCCAGCTCTCAGGACCACAAATGGTTATAAGATGCTTACCTAGTCCAATCTTACCCCTTCATTAGGGAAAGCAAAATTGAGACCCAAAGAGAGAATATGGACTCACCCAGTCACACAGGGAGGCAGTGCTCTCTCCAGCACCAGAGCTGCTTCTGGGAAGGGCAGGATGCCGAGCAAGCCTTCTGGGAAAGCACTGCCCCCATCCTCTATTTCACTTTCACTTTTTAACCAGGGAATCCTGAGCAGCTGTTACACCTCTGCTTTAGCCAAAGTTCAGTGGCCAGAAACCTTCAGTTCTTGGGACCCCTACTCTCCAGATACCAGACTGGGATCTCTAACCTACCCCCACGCCACCCCCAGGGTCACTAGGTGTGAACTAGGTAAGAGTCTCTCACAGATCAATTCTGCCCCATCCAAGTGTCAGGACTTTGGTGTTCACCTCCCCTCTTCACAGCCAGGTCTTTGTTACCATATGAACAGGCATCTGCTTCCTCCTTCACCTTCACACTAATATTCAAGGGGACAACTTTCCTAGGCACTGGGGACCCCAAGTTGGACCATTTCAGGCTCAATGCCATACCAGCCCATCCACATCCTGGCCTTTCCCAGGCTCCCCACTCCCCCAGCCACCAGCCCCAAGGTCGGCTGCAACTCCCAGCACCCACCATCACACCCTCCGTCTCTCATCCTAGCCCCTCTGGCCAGAGCTACAGGTCTAGGTTCACTAGTAGTTCCAGACTCCTACCTGGCTTCCGAGAGGTCCTGAAGAAGCTTCCTTTCCAGAAGCTCCCCTCTAGGAGCTCCAAGACTCAAGTTAGCTGTGTCTAGCTGCATGTACACCCACCACAGGAAATACACCGAGCGCACTTCCCCCTTGTCTGTAGAACTCTCACGGCCAACCCAGGAACTGGTACACAAGCTCGAGAGCCAACCCTAACAGGAGGGAAGGGCGGGCACTTCCCAGGGAAAAGGCGGACTGGTTCAGCACTGGCTCCGGCAACAGAGGCTACACCAGAATATGAATCTGGTCACTGATGGGACAAATGGTGCTGGGGCTGCGGGAGGGCCAGGTTTCAGGGTGAGGCGTGTGAGGAACCTAGGATGCTAAATCTAAGGAGGTTCCCTCTCAGGGTCATGCAGTTATCCATGGAAGCAGAAAGACCAGGGCTGGGTGATCCAATGTGCATGCATACATTAAGTGTGGACAGGAGCTGCACGTCTGAGGTTTGTGACTCCTGTGATCAGAAGGGTGCAAGGGCTGGTGACAGAGCCAGGGAGGCCCACAGATGGAACTGGGTTTGGTGGATGCATCAGGAACACAGTCAGCTGTGATCTCAAGTTTCTTGTAGAAAAACCAGATTCATATTCCTAATTTAGACATAGGAGACTACAAGTCACATCCTTCTTCTCTAGGTATCCAGTTCACGTTTTTCCTCCTCTCAATTCCCCCCCCACCTCTTGCCCCAGGGGCTTCTAGCACGTAAGATGCAGGGGAAATTCCTCCCAGGAACACCAGCATCTCCAGGAATTAGGTCAGGAGGCAAGGCTGCCTGGGGTTTCTGAGAGACACAGTCCAGTGGGGGATGGTAGGAAGAGACAAGAGGACTCTGCCTTTAGTGGAACCAAGGCCAGAGTTGGGCCAAGGGGAGGTCAAGGGACTCAGGACTGTTACACATGAAAAGAGCTTTGGACAGCCTGGCCTCGGCTTCTCACCTGAGCCTGACATGGGGGTGGGGGAAAAAAGTGAAAGGGTGATCCCTGGGTCCTTTGACCAGCCCCATTCCCCTCTCTGAGGAGGGGAGCAGCCCCACAGGTGGCATAAGCAGCAGGGTACCATGGGAAGCCACAGCTGGGGAAGAGAAGCCGAGGTTGAGTATGGCCCTAAGGAAGGCAAGTGGTGGCAGGACACTGGCCTCAGGCAGTGAGAACATAGAGCAACCTCAGTCTGAAAGCAGGCCCAGTGATGCCCCAGGCCCCCTTAGGCCACAGGACAGGAGCCTGGCATTCCACTACTCCTAGGGATGTCGGCAGGGGAACAGCCAGGAACAGCAGAAAGGCAGGCCCAACCATCCCCAGACCCTCAGGTCTCAGATGGGGGTTAGCAAAGGCAAGACACCTCTGGAGACCCCAGGGAAAGAGGTGGGAAGAAGAAAGCAAGATAAATGTTCAGCTTTCCAACCCAGCTCATGGAGCTTTATTCAGACGGCAGTGACAACATCCTGCTTGGTTCTTGCTGCCCTTGAAGGAGCAGGCCCTACTGGGTCATATTCCCTAGAAACCCAATGCCAAAGGCTCATGTTTGACCTCCCACTTTATTCAAGTCGCCTAGTACTAGGGCTGGGGCCTTCCTAGAAGCCCTCTCTCAGAACCTGTACTCACTTGGGCCTTATCCCTCTACCCACCCACCACTCTTGTTGGCAGGCCCAGGGAGGACCCATGAATGACAAAAATCATGTAGGGATATTCCCTGGACTGGGAATCCCCTGCCAGCTTCAAGGGCATATCATCTGACACAGGGAGAAGTTGACATCTGTCATATTCTTCTGCATCACGTGCACACACACACACAGACACACACACATGCATACGCACTCTTAGGCTTTCAAGAAAGAAGTGATGTGGCAGAGTGACCGCTGGCACGTGTCACCACTCCACTGAAGGATCCACTTAAGAATGAGCTTGCACAAGGGGCCGTCAGTCATGGCTGCCAACAATTGCCCCACAGCCCAACTATATGACCTCTATTCTTGGCTGACCACAGCCCTGCCCACAGGCAAGTATCCATGGTGCTGATTCTTCCAGTTGTCCCAAAACAAATCTTCAATGAATTCTGAGGCCGCAAGGCTTCCCTTGTTGGACAAGTCACTGATAAGGTTCCATGCCTCAACCGGCCTATAGCTCCTGGACAGGGGGAGACAGAGTCAGACACAACACCTGTCCTGTTGTCCCAGACAGTGGGGGAGGGAGGACACTTGGGGCCTCAGTGCTCACCCATGGCACCAGCCTGAGTACATTAGCTCTTCTATACTAAGTGCACCAGGCTTGAGCCCCACACAGGGAAGAAGGGAATGGGTGGGCTGAGGTCTTCAGCTACCTGGGAGCCCAGCAGTGTTCTCGGCCAGAGATGAGAAGGCTCCTTTAAACCAAAAATGTCAAGGCTGTGCCCCCACCCTGCTTAGGCAGGGAGGTTGAAGCCTGGAGGGGGGCAATTCCTATGCTCCACAATTTAAAAAAAAAAAAAAGTTTTTAAAATATATTCATCAAAATAGTTTTCTTTTAAAAAGCCCCCCACTGCTGATAGCCCCACTGGCTGGGTCTCCATCATAACCCTCCCCAGTCCGACACAACCGGAGGGGTCCTGAGTGGCCCAAGCGCCCCTTTGAGTCTTTCCCACCCAGGAGGTCTTTGTGGGCAGGGAGGAGAGTGCCCTGAGCTCCACGGCGTGTGGGGTGGGTTCTCCACTGATGCTCTTCGTCACTATTCCAGGCCCAGAATGTAGTTGATGCCTTGGACTAGGCCAATGATGACAGGCTGCCAGGCTACCAAGTATCGAAGCCAGTCCAGCAGTTGCCCATACATGACGTGAGGCCTCTCCCAGCTGTCAGTGTGTTAAAGAAAAGAGGCTCTGTGCAAGAGCTGCCAGGAGTAATCTAGCATGGGTGGTGGGGCTCCCTGGGTCTGCCCCACCTTCCAGCTGCTCCACAGCCTAGAGGAATGGAGGCTTTCTGGAAGGGCCCAGCCTCACTTCCTACTCAGCCTACTCCCAACTTTGCCCTCCCCCTCCTCTTCCTCCTCACAGCCTGTCCATTGGAGTAGAGCTGAACGCAGAGAATGCAGGAGGCAAACAGAGGGGACTGGTACGGGAGGCAGGGCAGCCCCGAGAGAGGTAGAGAGAGAAATCCTAGTTCCCCACGACTAACATGCAGGGATGGCCTCCAGTAACACATTCTCTAAGAAGGAACTGCCAGTGTAAGAAAACACAGCCTAAGGCTGACACAAATCTATCTGTCCGTGACAATGGCTGCAAGGAGGCTGAGAATAGGTTGAGGGCAGAAGTGAGGGCCCCAGGAGGACCCAAATGCAGGTCACACTGTCCAGTACTTTCTTCCCACAGCCCACTCCCAACAAGGACCCCAATAAAGGATACGGATTGCTGAACATCCTCTTGAGGTCTACCTTCTCTTTGCAGTAGGGACACGTCTGCTTCTTTCCCACGATGCACCAGCCGCGGATGCAGAACTCGTGGAAGCTGAGCACCGCTGGTCAAGGGAAATGGTGAGAGCCAGGGCGGCACTCCAGCCCCAGGCCAGTCTTTAAAAGATTCAAATCCTGCCTTCACGCTTTATCAGCTCTGTAATGTTGGGCAAGTCCCTCTGTCTGAACCTGTTTCCTCACATGTAAAGTAAGGATAATGATCCCTGTCTCACAAGATTGTTATGGGGCAAAATGGAGACGACACATGGCTCTCTCAACATAGGCACAGAATGGGAGCTGGGTAAATACATGATAAATATTAGAAGTGTTATTCAGAATAGGGGATTTGATGCTAAACTGAGGGATCCCATTAGAGGGTCCTCTTCCCCTGTGACTGGTCAGATCTCAGGTCAGCTAGCATAGCCTCACTAGCTACAGCCTCAGGTTCCTCTCAGACTCAGCCAGGCTGTAACCACTGTTTACCTAAGAGTGGCTCTGATCTGTGGGAAAGCGCAGGGAAGGCAGCCCTCTCGTGGCTCTCCTACACTCAAGGGTCTGGACAGCACACCTAGGGTCATGACCACCCCCTTTCTCTCCCTCACTGGAGTGTGCAGGTTGCAGGAGAGATGTGGCCCAGGAGCTCGAGGCAGGATACACATGATTGCAGGACAGCCTATACGTGTTCTCAATGATCCCCTCTTCACTGACGTCCACAAAGATCTGCTGCCCACACACAGCACACACGCTGTCTGAAAGATGTTTGGTAGGCATGCCCGACTCGCTGTAGAACTGAAGGAGAATAGCAGGAAGGAAAGATAGGAAAAGCTGTGAGAAGCAGCCAAAGTAGGAAGTTCCACAGAAGCCTCAGGACTTCTAGAGAGGAGGCACAGTGGCAGGGGGAGGCCCACAGTTAGAGGACATCTTTTTTTTTTTTTTTTTTTTTTTTAACTGTTTAGAAAAGGTCATCTTTTACAAGTCAAAATGACATCATCTTTGCTGGGCAGATGGAGAGAAGTGACCGGACTAGAGACAGTTGGGAAGTTAGATGTAACAGGACCTGTAGACTGGGCTAGATCAGCACCAAAGGATAAGGGAAAGAGGAGGGAGAAGGACTCGGGGCTGGTGATCAGGAGCTGTGTCAGGCAAGCCATTCTGTCGCTAGACTATGGTTCCATCAGAAATGGAGAGCAACATTCTCCAACATTTAAAACAGTGAAATATTAAGTGCCATGTTGGTTTGGTGACAAGGGCATTCTCAGACATCTGTGGCAGCAGCAAAAGGGGTTCAAGCCTTTTGGATAGCATTTAGCATGGTGTCTCAAACTGTTGCACCTTTTGACCCATTAATCTCACTTCAAGGAATTTAAAGAAATAAAAGGAAGTGTCAAAAAAGTTTCACGAATACAGGTATTCACTTAAGCATTATCATAACTAAGAAAGTAGAGTTTGGCATGTCCTCAAAAAGTTAAACATAGAATTACCAAATGACTGAGCAATTCCATTCTCGGTAAAAACCCAAAAGATATGAACTAGGGACTAAACACACTTAAACGCCAGTGCTCACAGCATTACTCAGAGTAGCCAAAAAGTGGAAACAACCCAAGTGCCTATCGACAGATAAATGAATAAACTGAATGCGGTGTCACACACAATGGAATACTACTCAGCCATAAAAAGGAATGATACATTCTATACACAGATGAACTCTGAAAACACTACGCTAAGTGAAAGAAGCCAGAGACAAAGGCACAAATCTTGTATGATTCCATTTACAAGAAATATCTACAACAGGCATGTTCATAGAGATGGAAAGTATATTAGAGGTAAACCAGGGGCTGCGGGGAGGGGTAATGAGGAGTTACTGCTTAATGGGCAGAGTTTGTTTGGGATGATGAAAAATTTTGGAATTAGACAGTGACAATGTTGCAGAATTCTGCAAATGTAATTAAGGCACTGAACTGTATACTTCAAAATGGTGAAAATGGTGACATGGTCTAGAAATCTCTTCTGGGGAGTAAACTGGTTAAAGGAAGATCCAATGTCTACATAAATAGGTAAGAGGGAAATGAAGGTAAAACACAAGACAGTTGTTCAAAAAGGAACCTAATAAACTGTTTATAAAGTGATCCAATGTACTGTTTTCAATTTGATCCAGTCGAGAAAAAAATTAGAATATTCCCATGATACCGAGAGACAAAGTCCCTGGCCTTAAACGGTACTAGATTAAAGTTACCCAAGGTGATGGAAATACTCCTTCTTGGGGTGGGGTCTTGGGGGATGACACTGAGACAGAGAGCACCTCTGTATTGCTTAAATAATTACAAAGAGAACATATTACTTTTATAAACAGCAAAACAACAAAGATATATTTCCATTCTGAAAAAAAAATAGAAATATTTACTTGCGTTTCTCAGATTGGTTGTTAATTTACCCATATTTCAGCATCTCTTCGTGATGTCCACCTGCTCCTCTTGCAGCATTTCCTATCTCAGTGAAAGGTACTACCATCCAAGCAGTTGCCGAATCAGAAATCTCAGCTTAGAGACCTACATTTCTTTCATATTTTTCCCTTCAGTCTTCAGAACCAAACTATATCTAAGTCCTGTTAACTTACCTCCAAAATACTTCTCCAATACAGTATGTCCTCTCTTAACTTCATTGATAGTTTCTTGGAAACTGTGACTTTACGTGAAACGACATATAACAAAACCAATTATACCACTGGCTAATTGATGAGTTCAGTTCCTGTGTCATATTTCTGTCACAAAGACATCACCAAACCTCTATTTAAGAGACACCAAATTGTCTCTTAAATAAAGACTCAAAACACTTTTAATATTAAATGTTGAAATGAAATGTGTAGCTTTACACATAAAGATTAATAAAGCAAGTATGAAAACTTCCCCAATTTTTGGTAAAGCAGTGAGTGACAGTGGCTGTTGTTGTAGTGGTTGTGGGTTAAGTCAAGGAATAAAAGTTCACAAAGTAAAAATTGTAAGGAGCAACTCCTACCACTGTGCAGTTCAAAAACAATAACCAAATATGGACTAGGCACTTTTGTGCCCCATCATTTATTGTTGTGCCTTTGCATGATTATTGTACACTTTGTGAATTTTTACTTATTTAGAGACAACATCTTGCTCTGTTGCCCAGGCTGGAGTTTGGTGGCACAAACAAGCTCAAGGCAGCCTTGAAACTCCTAGGCTCAAGCGACCTCCCACCTTGGTCTCCGAAGTAACTGGGACTACAGGCATGTGCCACCACGCCCGGCTAATTTTTTTTTTTCTCATTTTTTTGTAAAGATGGGGTCTCACTATGTTGCTTAGGCTGGTCTTGAACTCCTGGGCTCAAGCAATCTGCCTGCCTCGGCCTCCAAAGGGAGCCACTGTGCCCAGCCCCTCCCAGGATTTTTAGTATAAAAATCAAAATCCTTAATTTGGCCTACAGGCTTTTTTCTAGTCTAGTCACTACTTCTCCAGACACTTCTTGGCCATACAACCGCACTGGTCTTAGTTCCTCAAAAACACCCACACTATCTCCCATGATAGGACTCTTACGAATGCTCTTTTCCTCTGCCTGGTTCTCACTTCATCCACTTAACTCCTACTCATTGTTCAAGTCAGCTTCATAGTCACTTTTTCAAGGAAGCCATCTTTGAGCCCCGAGACTAGGTCAAATGACATTACTACATGTGTTCACAGCATCATGAACCTTTCCTACATAATGCTTATTAAAGTTGTAATTTTATTTTTATCTGTGTTTGTTACTATAATAGCCATCTCTCCCACCCAGTTTATCTGGGCAAAAACAATGTTTATTTTTGTACACTTTTGTAATTCGGACACATAGCTATGTGTCTAGACACATAGCAGGCATTACAAAGTATTTACTGAATGAATGTTAACTTCCTGCTAGATAAAGTGGCTCCTTCCTATAATGGCCCTAAAGAGAAAAATTACAGTTACATCTGAGATTTGGCTAATTTTTTTTTAAAACAATTTCAACTTTTATTTTAGATTCAGAGGGTACATGTGCAGGTTTGTTTCATGGGTATACTGCGTGATACTGAGGTCTGGGGTACGAATGATCCTGTTGCCCATGTAGTGAGCATAGTACCCAACAGATAGTTTTTCAACCGTTGTCCCCACTCCCTCCTCCTCTAGTAGCCCCCAGTGTCTATTGCTGCCATCTTTATGTCCATGAATACCCAACGTTTAGTTCCCACTTATAAGAAAGAACATGCAGTATTTGGTTTTCTGTTCCTACATTAACTGGTTTACACTAAAGGCCTCCAGCTAGCATGTTGCTGCAACGGACATGGTTTTATCCTTTTTTATGGCTGTGTTGCTTTCCAAACTTTAAGGAAGGAATGTCCATGCATACGCACATCTTGAAGGATTTTATTTGGCTTATCTCACCTCTTAGTGCCTTTCTCGTCCATTAAACAAGTGACATCAACTTGAACAATTTGGAGGTGTCAAGAGTCTATTAAGTATTTAAGAACCCGGATGAACTCACCCCTATGGTAGATGCCATGTAGTCTGCACACATTTCTGCAAAGTCCCGTTCAAGAACTCCATAGTAGAGGCCATAGAAGAGAAGGGAGATGCCAAAGTCCATGGCATCTTCTGGTTTGATCCTGCAAGGGAAGTATTAGAGCTAGAAAGACCCACCCTGAGACATACCTTCTTTGGATTACTACTCTGGGACACACAAAGCAGGGCCCAAAGCGAGAAGGCCCAAAGGCTAAAGCAAGTGTGGGCAAACTATGACCAAATCCAGTCTGCTGCCTATTTTTATATGGCCCATGAACACCTCTTGAGGAGGCTAGCACTGTAGGCTGCAAAGACCAAGCTACAGTATCCCCTCATACCCCTTTTCCTCACTCTGCACTTAGTCCTTGCCTCCCCTAACTGGTGGCAATGACTTGCAGCTGCCCAGGACCTGGGCTCCTTGGGACCTACATGTTGGGAACTCCACTGTTGGTAAGTGCCGGACATTAAGTGAGCTGCCTTGCTGAGCTGTCTCTCCTCCAGCTAGCCACCCAAGTTGAAACAGCTGAGCTATCCATAAGGAGGAAAGGGCATGCCAGAAATCTGGGTGTCACTGGAGCAGAGAGTGAAAATTATCCCAGTGGCCACATGCCCCTCCTTCTGAGATTGTCTCGGCTTATGACAACTGAGCACAAAGCATGCTCACTACCTGAGACCTGGCCCCCTCCCCAGGCAAACAGGGTGGAACAGGGTAGGAGCTTTCCCTCTTGTACCAGGCTAGAGTGCAGTGGCTCACTGCAACTTCCACCTCTCGAGTAGTGGGTTCAAATGATTCTCTTGCCTCAGCCTCCTGAACAGCTGGGACTACAGGCGTGTGCCACCACACCTGGTTAATTTTTGTACTTTTAGTAAGAATGAGGTTTCACCATGTTGGCCAGGCTGGTTTTGAACTGACCTCAGGTGATCCACCTGCCTTGGCCTATAGTCCTATTGTCCCATAAGACCTGAAATATTTACTATTTGGACCTTTACAGAAACGGCTTGTCAAACACAGGTTTAGAAAAAAAAAAAAAAAAAAAAAGATAAAATTAGTAAATATTTATTAATATACAGTAGTTACTATAAAATTATAAACTACATATATAAATAATCTGTATCATGTCATCAAAGTTAAATTTTGGTCCAAGTCTATTTAACAAGAAGGATAAAGATCTTGCCTATAACATTAGAAGGTTTAATAATTCCAAGGACCAATAATTTGCAACCTTGAGTCTATAAATCTTTGTTATAGAAAATTATCTTTGTTAAAATATTTGTACAAATAACCGTATGTATTTGCTTAGTTACAAATTATATTTATATACAAAGTTGCATTTGCTTATGAACCTTGAATATTTAACTCACTAGAAATCATTGATCTTACGCCAATTAATTTGATCAGTAGCACAAAAATGATCAAGATTCTCAATTCTGTTTTCCTCATTGTAGAGTTTAGGCAGGTAAAAAGAAACTGTAATTACAGAAGAATTATATTTAAAACATAATGCAGAGGCCAGGCGTGGTGGCTCACGCCTGTAATCCCAACACTTGTGGGAGGCCAAGGCAGGTGGATCACCTGAAGTCAGTTCAAAACCAGCCTGGCCAACATGGTGAAACCCCATCCTTACTAAAAATACAAAAATTAACCGGGTGTGGTGGCACACGCCTGTAGTCCCAGCTATTCAGGAGGCTGAGGCAGGAGAATCATTTGAACCCGCTACTCGGGAGGTGGAGGTTGCAGAGAGCCACTGCACTCTAGCCTGGGCAATAAAGCATGACTCCATCTCAAAAAAAAAAAATAGAAAAAAAAAACCCATAATACAGAATCTTGATTTTTTTGTTTAACCATACAGGTTAGAAAGTTTCCAGGAGATATCTGTTTTCTTCGACAAGATGTGTTTGACTCTACAGTGATGAATTCATCTAAACCCTTCAGGAGCCTGTTTATTCTTTCAGCCTGTACTACCCCTGGAAGAAAGAATTTCATGAGTGTGCTCTCACTATATAAAATAGGATTTATTTTATTTATATTTTTTTTTCGAGATGGGGGTCTCCCTTTGTCACCTGGGCTGGAGTGCAGTGGCACAATCATAGCTCACTGCAGCCTTGAACTTCTGGGCTCAAGCAATCCTCCCGCCTCAGCCTCCTGAGTAGCTGGGGATACAGGTGCACGCCACTACACCCAGCTAATTTTCTTTTCTTTTTTTTTGGAGTTGAGGGTCTCAATATGTTGCCCAGCTTGGTCTTGAACTCCTGGCCTCAAGCAGTCCTCCTGCCTCAGCCTCCCAAATAGCTGGGATTACAAGCGAGAGCCACCACACCTGGCCAGGATTTATTTTTACTTGTCCTAAAATAAACTCCTTTCAGAGACTCCTGCCTACAATATAACTAGGCTCAGGGAAGAGGCCAGTAATCATTCCATTCATTATCTTAAATTTGAATCCTAAATCTCTAGATTCAGTGCACTGTCCTAGGCTTAGGGCTCCTCATGATCCACTGTCCACAGCCACCAGTATTTCATCCAAGAAATCATATTTCCACCCTCATCTGCCTCACTGACTCACTGTACGCTCCAGTCTTTGAGCTCAGGATTTCTTGGCACCTGACTCAATTCGGGGTAGGAAGACCTGTAAGCTAATAGAGATCTTCTGGAAGGCTTATGACAACTGAGGCAACAGCCAAAATTCCATTCCTAGGAATGCACCCTTAGGAAGCAACAGAGCAGCGTTATCTATGACGGTACTAAATTGAAACAACCTAAGTGCCCAAAAATGAAGCAGGACTTAACATCCATGGCTTAACTTTCTACAACTGTTTCCTGAGAAATCTTGTCGAATGTCAGCTATATGACAGGAAACACTAATTATGACCTGTGATTAGTACAACGCATCTGGACTGGGACATTCTTGAAACTGGATGTGTTCCTGCGGGAATGGGGCTCCTAGGCCAGGGTGGCTTCCACACCAGTCTGTGTCATCTCATTCCCTCACACCTAAGCTCTGAGTCTACTGTGAAGACTGCAGACACTGCTCTGCTCTATCTTTTTGTTTTGTATCCTTCTAAGTCAAATCTGTTGCTAGCTGTAGCCAACCATGGTCATGTAGGTTGATGGTCTAGCCCAAGAGTCAGCAAACTTTTCCTATAAAGGGCCAGATGGTAAATATTTTAGGTTTTGTAGCCCATATGATCTTTATCATGACTATTCAACTCTGCTGTTTTAGTGGAAAAACAGCCACAGGCAATATATAAATGAATGAGCATGACTATGTTCCAGTAAAACTTTATTTCATAATAACAGGTTGTGGGCTATTTGGCACAGAGGGCACAGTTTGCCAACCCCTGGCCTGGTTGAACATAAGGCCATTCATGCAGAGTGGATGTTGCAAATGAACAGTACACACCGATGAGAAAAACAGCTCTGTTAAAGTGACAGAATTATGGATAGCAGGTTATAATAACTATTATGCTTACTTTGGTTACTAGACTTTTCCACTAAAATATAAAGCCTTGGAAAATATAAAATGATTTAGGACTTTGACACTGTATATATTCAGACATTCCTTGCTTTCTGCCAGCACAAATCATGGAGAGCCTGTCTTCGCCCATTCCTCCACAGCACCCAAGTCTCCTATCCTGGATAATATGTCCCTCCTGTTAATAACCACGACTTGCAGCAAGAGGTACATCTCAACAGCCACTCTTCCCCAAACTCCAGCAAAAACAAAAACAAAGGGTACTCACTTGAATAATAAGTTAAGACCAAAGAGGGTAAACATGACAGCCATGTAGCCAACGATGCCAGTGGCATAGCTGATTTTATAGATTAGCAGGAACCACTTATAAACCAACCTAGGGAAAGGAGAGAAAGTTAGTGCAGCTGACACAGAGATTCTGGCCTCAGTGGTCACTGGATCACCAGAATCCTTTATTGTCACATCAATGGGGACACCACGGTCTTTGCTCAGGACTTACTGAGCAACTTCAGTTACTATTCAAAGCTGCTCACTCCCTTAACTGCAGAAATGCCTCCATATATTCGAGAAGTAGTACTTCTTTGTATTTTCCTTTTTTTTTTTTTTTTTGGAGATGGAGTCTTGCTCTGTCACCTAAGCTGGAGTGCAGTGGCGCGACCTCGGGTCACTGCAACCTCTGCCTTCCGAGTTCGAGCAATTCTTCTGCCTCAGCCTCCTGAGTACTGGGACTACAGGTGCCCACCACCACACTGGCTAATTTTTATATTTTTTTAGTAGAGACGGGGTTTCACCACATTGGCCAGGCTGGTCTCGAATTCCTGACCTCATGATCTGCCTGCCTCAGCCTCCCAAAGTGCTGGGATTACAGGTGTGAGCCACCACGCCCGGCTGTGCTTTGTATTTTCATGGTCTCAGACCAAGGAAAAGATTCCTAAAAAGGCAGTTTCTGCCTCACAGAAGGAGCACAGCTGACCTTAGACAGCTATGTCACCTCAAATGAGGAAGTAAAAAGTATTAAACACAACTACGCTCAGAAGATTAACAGGCAGGAAGGCTAGTTGTTCAGAAACAGAAATCAAGAGACGAATCCGAGGTAGAATGAGCTACAGGTTTTTTGTACCTGGGCCTGGTTAGTCTGAATACAGCTTTGCTCCTATCCACAGGCCAAAAATGAAATGATGTATAATGAATTTGCTTCTGAAATGAATTTTCTTCTGAGGGAGAAGAGAAAGGAGAGAGGCACTTAAGAAGTACCTTTTGAGTTGGATACAAGTGTGTGGTGGTAGTGAAGTAGAATGGGGTTGTTCATGCTCCTGAAGGAGGAGTAGTGTGCCCCAGGAGCCAACGAAGAACAGCGTACAATCTAATTGATGGATCTCAGCTATAGACTCAGCAAGAAAGACGGTTTCCTGAATGAACCAGGGCCTTTTTTTTTTTTTCTGGCTGAAGACAGGGTCTTCTTACAATGTTGCCCAGGCTGGCCTCCAACTCCTAGGCTCAAGGGATCCTCCCACCTCAGCCTCCCTGGGATTACAAGCATAAACCGCTGCTGCTTGGCCAAACCAGAGCCTTTTAAATGCTACAAGAGTGGGTTCCCGTCATCAGGAGCCACTACTCTATCTCTGATGGGAGCTAATGAACAAGTTAGCAATCTGCCTGAATAACCAGCACAAGTCTGTGTGGTTCCTGAGAGCTGACTAGGTTACTACCAACCCTGCTGAGCCCTAGGGAGGAAAGTCAAGGTCCTTCTCTGCCCGTCCCTCCTTGCTGTGGCCAGGCAAGCAGTGATGGTTTCTCAGGCTAGGGAAAGGACCCAAACATCTTCCTTCTAGTGCTGTCTTAAAGAATACACACAGTTCCATTCTCCAGGGTTTGCACTGATCATAAAGGAGAGAGACATAGTGAAAGGGACATGAAATTTTAGGTCAAAAAACTCAATATGGATTAAGTGATGTTTTAGTAGCTGGGTAACCTCAGATAAGTCAAATCACCTCTTTGAGACAAGAGAGGTGTATGGAGCCCATTTCCTGGTATATAATACATGTTTATGAAATGCTGCATGTATAGTACAAATAAGGATGTTTATGAAAGTGCTATGAGGGCAGGCACAATGGCTCACACCTGGAATCCCAACACTTTGGGAGGCTGAGGTGGGAGGATTGTTTGAGTTCAGGAGTTCGAGACCAGCCTAGGAAACTCAGTGAGACCTTGTCTCTACTAAAAATAAAAATAAAAAAATAGCCAGGCAAGGTGGAGCATGCCTGTAGTCCCAGCTACTCCAGAGACTGAGATGGGAAAACTGGTTGAGCCGAGGAGGATGAGGCTGCAGTGAGTTGTGATCATGGCACTGCACTCTAGCCTGGGCGACAGAGTGCGACCTCATCTCTGTTTTTAAAAAGTGCTTTGAAATTGTAAAGCACTATCAAATGTTAGTTACAGGGCCGGGCATGGTGGCTCACACCTGTAATCCCAGCACTTTGGGAGCCCGAGGCAGGCAGATCACTTGAGGTCAGGAGCTTAAGACCAGCCTGGCCAACGTGGTCTCTACCAAAAATACAAAAAAAAAACAAAATTAGGCTGGGCGCGGTGGCTCAAGCCTGTAATCCCAGCACTTTGGGAGGCCAAGACGGGTGGATCACGAGGTCAGGAGATCGAGACCATCCTGGCTAACACGGTGAAACCCCGTCTCTACTAAAAAATACAAAAAACCAGCCGGGCGAGGTGGCGGGCGCCTGTAGTCCCAGCTACTCAGGAGGCTGAGGCAGGAGAATGGCGTAAACCCAGGAGGCGGAGCTTGCAGTGAGCTGAGATCTGGCCACTGCACTCCAGCCTGGACGACAGAGCCAGACTCCGTCTCAAAAAAAAAAAAAAAAAAAAAAAAATTAGCTGGGTGTGGTGGCACACAAACTGTAATCCCAGCTACTTGGGAGGCTGAGCCAGGAGAATTGCCTGAGCCCGGGAGGCAGAGATTGCAGTGAACTGCACTCCAGCCTAGGCGACAGAGTGAGACACTGTCTCTAAATAAATAAATAAATAAATACATAAATAAATAAACAAATAGCAAGGAGTTACTGGCTGGGCACAGTGGCTCACAACTGTAATCCCAGCACTTTGGGAGGTCGAGGCGGGCAGATCATGAGGTCAGGAGATCAAGACATCCTGGCTAACATGACGAAACCCCGTCTCTACTAAAAAACTACAAAAAATTAGCCAGGCATGGTGGTGGGCGCCTGTAGTCCCAGCAATTCGGGAGGCTGAGGCAGAAGAATGGTGTGAACCCGGGAGGCAGAGCTTGCAGTGAGCTGAGATCGCACCACTGCACTCCAGCCTGGGCGACAGAGCGAGACTCCGTCTCAAAAAAAAAAAAAAAAAAAGGCTAGTAGTTACTATTATAAAAATCCTCCATATTAGAGACATATTTTCAATCATTTTAGCCAAAAGTTGGCACTGTTTGTGGTGTTCATGGTGACTCTTACATTGTTCTACTGCATTTTTTCTTCATATCACCTTATCTTCCTATGTGAGGTAGCAATTACTGTCCCATTTTTAGGGATGAAGAATTCAAGGCTCAGAAAGGTAAGGTCATACAGTTGAACAAGTGGCAGGGCTAGAGGTCCCAATTCACATTCATCCAGCTCCACATCCTGTATCTTCCACAATGGCCCTTAAATTACCAAAGCCAGAGAGAAACTTCTGGATCACCTATTTCACCTTACACAATGAAACTCCAGAAGGCCAGAGAAAGGCTTGCAGGAAAGTAGAACATAATAGGAAGAAGAGCAGTCTACCATTGAAAGACTTTGGATCAGGTGGTCACAACTTTGAGGCTGGCCAGTCAAGCTCTCTTGGACCTACACAAACCTCTGTCATAGCACTTACCAACTTCACTGCAACAGGAGCTTTCTCGTCCATCTCCTCCATTAAACAGAGTACTCCTTGAGACAGGGACCATGTCTTATCCAGCTCTGTATCCCCAGCGCTCAGCACAGGGCCTGGCACATAGTAGGTGCTTATTTGAATGAATGAGAAAATCTCTTTTTCTGTTGAGTACAGATATTAAATTACCTCACAAGCTGGTTGGGAGGATCAAATGAGAAACGAATTTGAATAAAATAAAAAGAATTATACAGGCAGTGGCTGCTTTGTGACTCAAGAAGGAGGTATCGTTTATTGGAAAATTATAAATTTGCTAAGATTCATTCGTTCAACAAAAATTCACAGAGTAGGCTACTATGTGCCAGGCCCCATGGCAGGGCTTGAATATACAGTGACAAACAATGGATGTGGTTCCTGATCTCAGAGGTAAGAGTTTAGTGAGGGAGATAGATACTCAAAACAGTATTTAGTTATAAATTGTGGTAAGTTATATGAAGGAACACTACCGTGCAATATGAGAGAATATACTGGAAAATCTAATTCAGAGATCAGAGAAGGGTTCACAGAAGAAAACATTTAAAATGAGACCACAATGATCACCATGATTTGCTTATTTTTGTTTGCCTTTAATATAAAAAGACCTTGAAACCATAAAGTAGGCTATACAGAAATATCTGGGGTTTTTAATCGATGAATAGGGGAGGGGGTCTCCCAATCAGCTCGTTTTAGAGGGGCCCCATGCCAAGTAGTTTTGGCAGACAAAACCAGGAATTTTTTCAGTCTAAACCTATGTTCCTCCCATGCATTCCAACCCATCAGCTTCGGAAAACATGGGCTCTTCCCACTATTTAAACTCTCACCTTGGGGTTGTCTGTACTAGAGGTTTTCGGGTGGCTCGGAAGGTGACAAAGGCTGTGACAGCAGAGAACAAGATCCAGATCACTAGGAACCTCCACCAGTGCAGCTTCACTGTGAAATAGAGGGGAACAACCCACATCTGAAAGAGGGTCACCATCTGAAACACAAACACAAGCACTTCAGCTCTAGCCAGATCCCTCTGCAGCTCTGTCCACAGTCCCAAATGCACCTTGTTTTCTATTTTAGCTTGATCCTCTCCTGTACTTCCAGCTTTGGATAAAGGTAACTCCACTAGTGATACAAGTCAGAAACTTAGGACCATATGTGACTCCTCCTCCCTTTCATCCCTCACTCAACTATCTCTTGGATATATTCTTTCCTTTCCATTTGAGCTCTTGCTACCACTTGGCTGGCTGACTGCAATGAGCTCTTTGTTAATCTCCCTGCATTCAGTGTCTATCCTTTTGAGGAGTGAAGAATGGTACCCCGAACACAAAATCTTGACCATGTCATTTCTCTGCTTGAACAGTCCCCCTGCATAAAGGATAGGATCCAACATTCCTTTTATTTATTTTGAGATGGAGTCTTGCTCAGGTTGCCCAGGTTGGAGCGTAATGGCTTGACCTCGGCTCACTGTAGCCTCTGCCTCTCAGGTTTAAGTGATTCTCCTGCCTCAGCCTCCCGAGTAGCTGGGATTACAGGCACATGCCACTATGCCTGGCTAATTTTTGTATTTTTTGTAGAGAGGATCCAACATTCTTAGCCAGGCTGTCAAATCCCCCATAATATGGCCCCAACCTACGATTTCAAGGGCCATCTGCCACTCCCCAGGCCTTTAAGCCAGGTTGTCCCCATCAGGTTGTCCTTCCCACCTGCCTTTCTGCCTGACAATATCACATCCAAGACACACAAGGCCTTCAGTCTCCTTTCCAGGCAGAGAGTGCTTTCCAGTGCTCCAAAAGCATTTTGTTTTCTAACATCATTATAGTGCTTATCTACAGTATGAGGCTGGGCTTGAATTCATTCTCTACCTGTATGTAAGCTCCTTGTGGGCAGTGACTAGGCCGTATTCCCATTTCCTCTACACTAGAAAACTGCTGGCACACGATATGTCCTTAATAAATTCCAATAAATAAAAGGAAAGTAAAACAAGAGTAGGATTCCCTCGGAGAGAGGTACATTTCTATTTTAAAGAGTGCCTGTTTTACTCTCCCTCCTTCAGAGCCTTCCCTCAGACTTGTTAGCTGAAGTTTTTTAAAGGCATAAAATAATTCTAACTCTAAGACAGAAGTTTGAAGTCATCGCCAGTCTTCTCTCCAATGCCTCCCAACTCCCTTCCCAACCACCCTTCTGTCACTAGATGTCACCCTTCTCCAGTGAGTAGCAGGTATAAAAAAAGATAGCACATAATACGTAATGGAGGTTTTCTTCCTGATGCCATCAACGAAATGAAAGAATATTTTTTAAAAAACAACAACAAAAAAGAGAGATACAGAGAGGAAAAGAGTGGCTAGTTTCCTGGCGTTCTATAGTAAACTAAGAAAGTATTTACTTGGCCAGGCATAGTGGCTCACACTTGTAATCCCAGCACTTTGGGAGGCTGAGGTGGGCGGATCACGAGGTCAGGAGATTGAGACCATCCTGGCTAACACGGTGAAACCTCGTCTCTAATAAAAATACAAAAAAAAAAAAAAAAAATTAGCTGGGCGAGGTGGCAGGCGCCTGTAGTCCCAGCTACTCACTCGGGAGGCTGAGGCAAGAGAATGGTGTGAACCCAGGAGGCGGAGCTTGCAGTGAGCCGAGATCGCGCCACTGCACTGCAGCCAAGGTGACAGAGCAAGACTCTGTCTCAAAAAAAAAAAAAAAGATTAGGGATTTCTAGACCAGTGCTATCCAAACGAAATATCATGCAAGTCACAAACACAGTTTAAAATCTTCTAGTTACATTTTTTAAAAGGTAAGAAGAAACAGGTTTTCATTTCAATAATATATTCTATTTATCCCAATATATACAAAATATCTCAATATGTATTCAAGATTAAAATTATTTATGAAATGGCTTACTTTTTTTGGTACTAAGGCTTTGAAATCAAATATGTATTTTACATTTACAACAGACTAGCTACATTTCAAGTGGTCAGCAGGCACATGGGACTGATGGCTGCCATAATAGGTAGTGCAGCTTACAGCTTCGTTTTAGTGTTTGTCTGTAGCTACCATTCTCTTACAGACTTCTCTGTGACAAAAAAAAAGCCTCAGATGGTCAGGCATGGTGGCTCACGCCTGTAATCCCAACACTTTGGGAGGCCAAGGCAGGTGGATCACCTTAGGTCAGCAGTTTAAGACCAGCCTGGCCAACATGGTGAAACCCCGTCTCTATTAAAAATACAAAAATTAGCCGGGCGCGGTGGCTCAAGCCTGTAATCCCAGCACTTTGGGAGGCCGAGACGGGCGGATCACGAGGTCAGGAGTTCGAGACCATCCTGGCTAACACGGTGAAACCCCGTCTCTACTAAAAAATACGAAAAACTAGCCGGGCGAGGTGGCGGGCGCCTGTAGTCCTGGCTACTCGGGAGGCTGAGGCAGGAGAATGGCGTAAAAACCCGGGAGGCGGAGCTTGCAGTGAGCTAAGATCCGGCCACTGCACTCCAGCCTGGGCGACACAGCGAGACTCCGTCTCAAAAAAAAAAAAAAAAAAAAAAAAAAAATACAAAAATTAGCCAGGCCTGGTGGCAGGCACCTGTAATTCCAGCTACTTGGGAGGCTGAGGCAGGAGAATCGCTTGAAACTGGGAGGTGGAGATTGCAGCGAGCTGAGATTGCGCCATCACACTCCAGCCCAGGTGACAGAGTGTGAGACTCCATCTTAAAAAACAAAACACACGCACACACACAAAAGCGTCATTTTATAGGAAAAAAGAAACAGAACAGGACAGAGAAAATGGTAAGCAGAACCACTTTGCTTTAGAGGTTCCCATTCTGTGTACCTGAGGGTACTGGCTGCTGGTCCATGAGCCATGAAGCCTCAATAACAATTCACTGCACAGGAACCCACAACTGACTCTCTGAATGAAGCATTCTAAAACAGTCTGACCTTACATAAAAAGTGTGGAAGCACCAGGATGTACTAACAAATGGCTACCCAAATAATGCCCCAGGTGCCATTTTCTGCGAGACACTAGGAGCACCAAGAAAAGACATCACAACAAACAACTGCAGATTATTTAAACTAGGGGAAAAGGCAACCCAACTTATGAAACTAAAAGGGTGGCATATGGCAAGAAGGGGTGGAGGGTTTTTGGTCTTCACGCTATTTGCTTTAACAGGCTCATGGGACTGTTTACAAAACAGTAGGCCCAGAGAAGAATTAAATCACATAGTCTGGTCACATTTGCTCTCTCTGAGAAAAAAACAGAAATTCCTGTTCTCCTGCCAGTTTTTCAAAAACTTGGCTGTTGCATTAAAACAACCAGCCTGCTCTAAGATGCTCTTTTCCACTCCCCACCAATCACCAATAGTATGTTCTGAAGAGGAATGTGAATCAAGGTAAGTTTCTCTACACGAGCTGCAGCTCTGCACATTTTGGGTGAGGACAGAAGCAGAGATCCTGGATTCTATTCTGAGTTGGACAAAGACACAATTAGGATTAAGTCTGGGCATCAGGAAAGAAAAATCTTGTTTGTTTTGTAGTTTTCGGGCTTGAAATTTTAGGATGAAAAAACTACATCTAGAGATATACATCAAGTGGCCGGGCGCGGTGGCTCAAGCCTGTAATCCCAGCACTTTGGGAGGTCGAGACGGGTGGATCACGAGGTCAGGAGATCGAGACCATCCTGGCTAACACGGCGAAACCCCGTCTCTACTAAGAAATACAAAAAAAAGCTAGCCGGGCGAGGTGGCGGGCGCCTGTAGTCCCAGCTACTCGGGAGGCTGAGGCCGGAGAATGGCGTGAACCCGGGAGGTGGAGCTTGCAGTGAGCTGACATCAGGCCACTGCACTCCAGCCTGGGTGACAGAGCGAGACTCCGTCTCAAAAAAAAAAAAAAAAAAAGAGATATACATCAAGTATGTAAAGCTACATCAAGTCACACCAAGAGAAAGAGAGAGAGAGACTGTGTGTGAGAGAGAAGAGACAGAGAAGAAGAGGCAAGAGAGAAAGGGAAAAAAGGGGAGAGAGAAAGGAATTTAGACATAGGATTAGGCTTTTTGAAACCAGATGGTGGAGTAAAAGCCCAGGAGACCGGGGTTCTAGTACTGTTCTGCCTCCAACTCACTGGGTCACCCTAAGGAGGTCCTTCTTCCTTGGAGGAAGGGATTGGCTTGATTTTTCAAACCCCTTCAAGTTCTAACAGGCTAAGTTTCTATCAACTAGTTCTGTATCCCAGACTTCCTAGGAGAGTAGAGACAGTGTTCACCCACTTACTCATTCAACCCATTAAGTATTAATTTTGCATTTAATGGGAAAAGGAGTACAGAAATAAACATGACCTCTAGTCCTCTAGGAGCTACCAGGTTAGCTGCAGGAAAAAGATCTAAATCAAACTCTAATTTTAATGATTCTGTTAGCCTTCAGACCATTTCCAGAAGTCCAAATAGAAATGATTAAAGAATGAACAAAATGAAATGATACACTGAAATGATCAGAAATTTTAGAATTAAAACTATCTAAATATGAATCCCAATACAGCTAATTACTGTGTTAACGTAGGCAGATCGCTTAACTCTGATAAGCTTTGGTTCTCTAAACTATGGTAAAATGGGGTTAACGGTATCTACTCATAAGGTTGTATGGGTTAAATGAGGTAAGGCATGGAAACACTTAGAACAGTTCCTAATAATGTCAGCATTCATTATGAGTAGTGTAGTAAATATAAGCATTTGATATAATAGTTTTTATATTTAAATGGAAGTAATATATATAAAACAAGTGTGGTGCGTAATTCATAATAAGCGCTCAGTAAATGAGAGCTCTTATTACGGCTTTGCATGATTAAAAATGCATAAAGTCACACATACAAAGGAGCAAAGACCAGAATGAGGAAACTGAAATAACTGACATATGAAAAGTGATGAGGTTATAAGCAATTTCTTATTAATGTTTAATTGTCCTTTCTAGGAAAAATAAATTATCAGAAAACACAAACCAAGAATTTGAGGCCATTTTCAGGTCCCCAGGCTGTCTCCATTAGGGAGTGAAAGCCAGCTTATGCTTGGGGCCTAGAAAGCAGCTGCTGGTGGAAGGGCAAGTTCCTGGGGAGGGGCAAGGCAGAGGAGCTGAGTGAACAGAACATTCTACCATGCGATAAAAGGGGAAGTTACCTGGTTTCTTTGTTTGGTTTAAAATTTCTACTGTAAGCTGGGCATGGTGGCTCACTCCTGTAATTCCAGCACTTTGTGGGGCTGAGGCAGACGGATTGCTTGAGCCCAGGAGCTCGAGACCAGCCTGGGCAACATGGCGCAACCCTGCCTCTTAAAAAATAAATAAATAAATAAATAAATAAAAATAAATTTTTTTTTTCAGTTTCTACTTCAGTATTTATCGGCATTTTGCTTGGTAAATAAGTTTAAACTTCATTAAGGAAGGCATATAAATGGCGATAAACAGCTAAAAGTTATGCAGAACAATTGCAGGGCCTCTGGTGCCATCTCATGGCAACACTTATGGAGACACACTTGGTTCACTAATTTGCTCAAACACTTGTGCCTGATGCTATGGAAAGCATGAAAGCCTTGGCCCTCCAGGACTTGGCTGATGGGATATAAACACATGAATTAGGCGGCCAGTACAAAGCATCAAGTACTGACATGCGAATTCAGAGGAAAGATGAGGCAGGAGCTGTCAGGAAAACATCCTGGAAGAGGCAGAGTTCTGAATGATTCTAAAGGAGGCTTGGGTCTGGCCAGGTGGAAGGAGTAACACAAAAGTCATTCATCCTTCTTTCCCTGAATGTGCAAATACAAAGCTGAAGACTAGCCTGAAACTAACTCATTGATTTACTGAGGGACAAGAATAGCAATATCCTGCTTATTCCTCCACAAGGCTAAAATAGTTGAGATGACAATGTCAGATGCTAACAGTAAGAGCTATTTCACATTTAAATGGATTGCCTCTTAACTGAGATCTGGAACCATGAGTAGAAGGTGTGTTGGTAGAGATGGAATCAACACTACCTGACAATTATTTCTAATAAGAAAACCTGCAGATCCCTTTCATCTCAGAGAAATCAGAATTCATGAAAACAGATCATATCTTTCCCTGTGCATCAGGTGCCTTTCCAGTCCGCAGATGCTTGGCACTTTTGACTTTCAGGATTCTCATCTTACCACCTCTACGTCTCCTCATGTTGTAAGCTAGAGATCACTCTCCCACCCTATCTGGCTGAAAAGCAATATTGTGGATGAAATGAAACTATAAGCCCAAGTAGTAGAATAAAGGTAGAGACCCACAGCTAATAGAACAATCAGCTTGAAAATATGCTGACAAATAGACTGCAGTCAACTGGAGGTAGGATTCTGGGACATGCTCCATGGCTCTGCTCAATATTTTCATAAATGCTTTGGAAGAAAACACAACCTCCAAACTGTGGACAGCACAAAGCTTGTGGGGAGAGAAAGGGAGGCAGAGAACATGGAAAATAGAAGAAATAAGATCAAAATGAATAAAGTTTATATTTAGGGTTCTTTTAGCCCTAACATTCCATGAGCTAATAAGCTGAAATGAAGAATCAAAACCACAAGATGAAACCTAACTACCAAAGTATAGGACGGGGAAGGAATGGCTTAATAGTAGCTCACATGAAACAGGCTTAGGGGTTTCAGTTAACCACAAATTGCCAGGGAATATATGCCAACAGGGCTGCTGCCAACATAGCCAAGACAACCCTGCTTAACTAAGAAAATACTCAGAATGGGCCAGGCGCCGTGGCTCATGCCTGTAATTCCAGTACTTTGGGAGGCCAAGGTGGGCAGATCACGAGGTCAAGAGATCGAGATCATCCTGGCCAATCAACATGATGAAACCCTGTCTCTACTAAAAATACAAAAATTAGCTGGGCGTGGTGGTACACACCTGTAGTTCTAGCTACTCAGGGGGCTCAGGCAGGAGAATCGTTTGAACTCGGGAGGCAGAGGTTGCGGTGAGCCGAGATCGTGCCACTGCACTCCAGCCTGGGCAACAGAGTGAGACTTCATCTCAAAAAAAAAAAAAAAAAGAATATACCCAGAATGGAGGAGGCAGCAGGTCTACTGTTCCCTGCTCTGTTAAAGTATCCCTGCGACCCTGGGATCAGGGCTTGGGGCCACACCATACAAAGAACACTAACAAATGAGCATGGTCGTAAGACAGCAGGCCGTAAGAGAGCAGCTAGGATTGTAATAAAGGGTCTGGAAACCAAATCACATAAGGAACAGCTGAAGACACCAGGATATTAAGCCTGGAGAAGACTACAGGAAGGCTTCAGATAAATGATAGCTGAAGAGTCATCCAGAGGCCCAATAAACAGACATATTCAGTGTAGTTTCTATGACCTGGTGAGACACTACATGTTACTGGACACTCTACAAGGCAGAACACGGTTGGAGTTGTTTCCCTCCTATCGCACCTACACATAGTCATCCTTACCATTCCAATACGAATATATTTGCTAGACAGCTCTTTCCTGATGCTGACCTGAAAAATCTGCCTTTGTGTCATTTCTGTCTCTGGGTCCAACTCATCTTTCAGAGGAGCACAAAGTAAATTTACTCCATGTTTCTTTTGAGAACTCATTCTAATACCTAGAACTATGTCTTCTTTCCCATCTCTTCCACTTCAAGCAAATGAGTCAGTCAAGCAGTCACTTAATAAACATTTACTGAGCACTTACTGGACGCCATGCTAATGACTGGGGAATTCAGAGATGAAAACCAAAATCTCCTGAAGAATACAAGTCTACTGAGGAGAAACATATAACCACAATTAAGTGCTTTAACAGAGTAAGGGCTGGTGACCAAGAAAGTATAGAGAGGCACTCCACTCAAAGTGGAGAAACCTCCCAAGGAAGGCCGCCTGAAAGAAGAATCCTTTGATTTCCGTCCTGATGGCCAAACAGGTCCAGATAGAAAAAGGCATCATGATGAGTGTTCCAGGATGAGGGGGCATGGTATACTTGAGAAAAGACAGCTAGTATTTGAGGAAGGGGTGAGAAATGAGCCTAAAGAGGTAGATGAGACTCAAAGGAGGCCGATAAAGATACCACAGCTACAAGTTTTCATTATATTCTGAAGATAGTAGTTTTTATTTCTCATAGAAAGTGAATTACAGCCCCTTACCATCTTAGTCAGAATTCTCTAATTCCACATTCTAGTAATCCTCTTAATATCTTGGTCTAAGAAAAATCTACAGTACTTTAAAGATTTCCAGGTAGGAGATTTTGCCACTCACCGGTTCCAGGAGGGAAAGCAGTTCAGGAGGTAGAGATCTAAAGATATACTGTATTTGGTAGCAGACAGAGATGATGAAAGCTTCTTCCTAGAGAACTTCAAAAATAGGATGGATACTTTTCCAGGCATAAACTTATCCCTTCCCCTAACATCCCTGAGGGAGCTAAAGAGTAATGTTAGACTCTGACTAGATGATGAAAACTGAGCTATGCAGAAGCCAAAAGGCAAGTCTGGTTTGGGCTAGGTTTCCAATCCAGATCTTCTGTCTCTTAAGCTGCCTACCAATCATCATTCACTGAGTTTGTGGGGAAATCTGGAGAGGCTAGGTAGGCAAGATGATGAAGAGACTTAAGAGGAGGTTGAGAAAGTACCTGAGATCCAAGGAAAGGACTTAGGCAACAGGCGTTAAATAAGGAAACTCAAGAGGGTTAAAAACTTCTGACTATGGCAGCAATTGATAAAAATTTCCTGAAGCCTTTAAGAGGAACCTACAGAAAGGGCACTTAACCAAGAATCGGATTTTGGTTTTAGGTCCAACCCTCCAATTTAATGGTCATGTGTTCCCAGCAATCACTTCAGGATTCTGTACCTTGGTTTATTAATCTGAAAACTGGAGATAAATACCTACCCTGACTACCTTGCAGAGCTGTTATGAGGTTCCAAGAGAGAGTAAATGAGAAGAATGCAAGTCTGCTGCGGAGAAAGAACCAACCACAATTCAGTATAAGTGCTATAACAGAGTAGGTGGAGTATTTTTTAAATCATCAACAAATCTGAACTATAAGCAATCTAAAGTATTAGTATTGCTAGAATTGAAAAGAACAGTATCTAAAATTTAGATACAGTATGATCTCTTACTCCAAACAACAGGGCTTTTTTTTTTTTGTATTTTTACAAATTTTTTGTTTTAAATTTTACATTTGTTCTTCTTTTAACCTTATTTATTTGGCCTCTTCTTTGTAAGTAGGGCTTTTGTTTTTTGGGTTTTTTTTTTTGTTTTTTTTTTTTTGGTTTGCTTTTTGTTTTCTGAGACGGAGTTTCACTCTTGTCGCCCAGGGTGGAGTGCAGTGACATGAACTTGGCTCACTGCAACCTCTGCCACCCGGGTTCAGGCAATTCTCCTGCCTCAGCCTCCCCAGTAGCTGGGATTACAGGCACCTGCCACCACGCCTGGCTAATTTTTGTATTATTAGTAGAGACAGGGTTTTACCATGTTGGCCAGGCTGGTCTCAAACTCCTGACCTGAGGTGATCTGCCCGCCTCAGCCTCCCAAAGTGCTAGGATTACAGGCGTAAGCCACTGCGCCCAGACTGTTTTTTGTTTTTGAGACAGGGTCTCACTCTGTTGCCCAGGACGGAGTGCAGTGGCACAATCACAGTCCACTGTGACAATCACAGCCTCAACCTCCCAGGCTCAAGTGATCCTCCCATCTCAGCCTCCAAAGTAGCTAGGACTACAGGCCTACACTACCACACCCAGCTAATTCTTTTTTTAAAGATTGGGTCTTACTACGTTGCCCAAGCTGGTCTCAAACTCCTGGGATCAACCTATCCTTCCACTCCAGTCTCCCAAAATGCTGGAATTACAGGCATGAGCTACTATGCCCAGCCTACATTTCTTTTTTTTTTTTTTGAGACCCAGTTTCGCTCTTGTTGCCCAGGCTGGCATGCAAAGGCGCGGTCTCGGCTCACCGCAACTTCCGCCTTCTGGGTTCAAGTGATTCTCCTGCCTCAGCCTCCTGAGTAGCTGGGATTACAGGCATGCACCACCACACCTGGCTAATATTGTATTTTTAGTAGAGACAAGGTTTCTCCATGTTGGTCAGGCTGGTCTCCAACTCCCGACCTCACTTGATCCGCCCACTCGGCCTCCCAAAGTGCTGGGATTATAGGCATGAGCCACCGCACCCAGCCGCCCAGCCTACATTTCTCTTAATGTGAAGGTTGGACTTGAGCTTCTAAGTTATGGACAGAACTTAATACTTCTCAGTGGACTGGAATACCTGCTCATCATCAGTGTCATAGCTGGCAATATCCATGTTGCTCTAGGTTCTAGAGCCTATGACAGTGTTTCTCATCAGGGGTGATTTTGTTTCCCAGGGGACATTTGGCAATGTCTGGAGACATCTGGTTGTTACAAGTGGACAAGGGTGTCAGTAGCATCTAGTGAATAGAGGGTAGGGATGCTATTAAACATTCTATAATATACAGGACAGCCCCCGAGAAAACAAAGAAGTTATCTGGCCCAAAATGCCAATAGTTCCTCTGTTGAGAAACCTTGGTCTAGGAGAACAGAGCTAGTGTTTTTCCATTCAGTGGTCATGGATGCCCACTAAAAGGACGCACCACCAACCTGCACTAGTGAAGAACAAAAAGTTTCATTCCGTTTGAAAGAAACAGAGCCTTATCAATTAATTCCATCATTTCTTGGCATGCCATAAGAGGCATTTTTTTTGAAAGCTCTAATGGCTACTTTCAAACAGTTCATGTTTCTACTACTCAACAACAATCCCAGTGCCTCTCCTTTACACAACATTCTCTGGGGAGTCTTCCTGATTCTTTCATTACTATTCCTCACCCCACAGACATTCTAATGTGCTTCACATGTATATTTTTATTTGTACCTGTTCATACAAACTGTTTATTGCTTTCTCTGCTTATATTTTTATTAATTGGCATTGTGTTATACATCTTCCTGTTTCTTACTTTTTCCTCTCAGTACTATGCTTTTAAGGTCCTCCCAAGTTCCTATAGGTACTTAATGTATTGCTTTTAACTGTAAAACAATTTCATGATATGCATCCGTCACATTTTACCTATTTACTCCCTCAGAGACAGATATCCAGATTGCCTCCAACTCCCCAGTGTTCAGCCATAATTAACACTTCAGTGAACACCCTCTTCCATGTCCCCTTAGGATGTGTCACAGGGTGTGTATATTCACTCTGACTCAGCAATGCCATGCTGCTATCCACAATGCCTGTACCAGTCTTCATACCCACAAAAAAGTACAAAAAAGCTCCTATAGCCTCTGATCCTTGCCAACACTTGGCACTATTCAGCTTTCTAGTTTTTGCCAACCTAAAAATAGATGAAAAGCAATATCTCATATTTTTATGTGCATTTCTCTAATTACTAATGACTCTGAGCATCTCTTTTCATGCTTGATGGCCTTTTGGGTTTCCTCTCCTATAAATATGTTCATATCCCTGGCCTGTTTTTCTGTTGGAGTTGCTGTCTTTTGTTGATTTGTAGGAGTTTCTCTGGATAGATATTAATCTACTGTCAGTTTTAATCATTATTCATCTCTTCTCCATTCAGTTATCAGTTAACTCTGCCTATCATATCTTTAACAGAACAGAAATCCTTAATTTATAAAATCAAATTTATCAAATCTTTCTTACTTGCTTACATTTTTATTTTTAAAAATTTGTTTATTTATTTATTTTGAGACAGGGTTTCATCTGTTACCCACACTGTAGTGAACTGCCATGATCTCAGGTCACTGCAACCTCAAACTCTTGGGCTCAAGTGATCCTTCCACCTCAGCCTCCTGAGTAGCTGGGACTACAGGCATGCACCACCACACCTGGCTACGTTTTGTATTTTTTGTAGAGATAGGGTTTGGCCATGTTGCCCAAGCTGGTCTTGAACCTCTGGGCTCAAGTGATCTGCCCACCTCAGCCTCACAAAGTGCTGGGATTACAGGCATGAGTTACCACACCCAGTCTGCTTACATTTAAAAATTAGTTTCATAACTTTACCTTTCATAATTAGGTCTTCATGTTGAGTCCCCTTTGTATTCAGTATTATGCACAAACCTAGTTTTAATTTTTCTCCTTGTGGTGAGCCAGTTTTCTCAACTAATCTACTTAACAATGAATACCTTCTTACTGATTGGTGGCTACATCTTTATTGTAAATTAAATTCCCATCTATCTCTCTGAGATCTGCATTTTGTCCCACTGGTCTGTTTGTCTTCTCTTATAGCGTATCTTAAGGTAAGGTAAGTCCCTGTCTTGGTAGTTGCTTTCTTTCTTGCTTTATTTTTGAACTTTAGGTAGAGAAAAAAATAAATTATTCAAATTATTTGGTTAATAAACATTCTCATCATTAGACCATGCATGGACCACTTTAATTTTTTAAAGTTATTATTATTTTGTCTTTTTTTTTTTTTTTTTTTTTTTGAGACGGAGTCTCGCGCTGTGTCACCCAGGCTGGAGTGCAGTGGCGCGATCTCGGCTCACTGCAAGCTCCGCCTCCCAGGTTCAGGCCATTCTCCTGCCTCAGCCTCCGAGTAGCTGGGACTACAGGCGCCCGCCACCACGCCCGGCTAGTTTTTTTGTATTTTTAGTAGAGACGGGGTTTCACCATGTTAGCCAGGATGGTCTCGATCTCCTGACCTCGTGATCCGCCCGCCTCGGCCTCCCAAAGTGCTGGGATTACAGGCTTGAGCCACCGCGCCCGGCCTATTTTGTCTTTTTTTAAATGACAGAGTCTCACTCTGTCACCCACACTGGAGTACAGTGACGTGATCATAGTTTACTAAAGCCTTAAACTCCTGGGCTCAAGCAATCTTCCCGCCTCAGCCTCCCAAATAGTTGGCATTACAGGTGCACACCACCACACTCAGCTAATTTTTTAATTTTTAGAAGAAACAGGGTCTCCCTGCATTGCCCAGGCTGGTCTGGAACTCCTGAGATCAAGTGATCCTTCTACCTTAGTCTCCCAAAGTGCTGGGATTAGAGGTGTAAGCCACTGTGTCAACCAAAACTACTTTTGTGGTTTCAAAAACCAAAAAATTTTCCATTTTATCCATCTTTGAGTATACAGTTCAATAGTGGTATGTATTACTGTCTGTTACTATTCTGTAACAGATCTCCAGAACTTTTTTGTCTTGCAAAATGGAAACTCTATAGCCCCTAATTCCCCCCACCCCCTAGCCATCATTCTACTTTGTTTCTATGAATTTGACTACTTTAGATATCTCATATAAGTGGAATCATATTGGTCTCTTTGTGACTGGCTTATTTCACTTAGTATGTCTTCCAGGTTCATCCATCCTGTACCACATGACATAATTTCTTTACTTTTTACATGAATTATTTAATAACATGATAAATACTGAACCCACAAATGAACCTAAGGTGTAAAACATCTAAAATTACTTATATCTAGCTATGTGCTCTTCTCTATCCTATCCTGCAATCTCTCTTCTATACAAGGTTACCATTATCTGGAATCTTGATCGTATTCCCTTGCTTTTGTAAAATACGGTTTTGTCTTGGCACGGTGGCTCATGCCAGTAATCCCAATACTTTGAGAGGTCAAGGTGGGAGGATTGCTTGAGGCCAGGAGTTGGAGACCAGTCTTGTCAACACAGGAAGACCCCCATCTCTAGAAAAAAAATTTTTTTAATTAGGCAGGCATGGGTGGTGCACAACTGTGGTCCCAATTACTTGGGAGGCTAAGGTGGGAGGATCAACAGAGCCCAGGAGGTTGAGGCTGCAGTGAGCTGTGATCATGCCGCCACACTCCAGACTGGGTGACAGAGAAAGACCCTGTCTCAAAATAAAGTAAAATATGGTTTTATCACACATATACATAATTTTAAAACATACCGTTTATGCATAACACAAACTTAGCCAAAAAAAAGAAAACATACCACTTAAGTTTCCATTATTTTTACCTTTCTATAAAAAGTGTCAACTTATAAGTGGTCTTCTAAGGCTTATCTTTTGTACTCAATATTATACCACTAAGCTTCATCCTTACCATTATTTGTAGCTATAGTTATTTATATTTTGTTTTTATAAGTATGTCATAAGTATTATTTTATGTTATATTTCATTATGTGAATATATCACAACTTACCCATTCACCTTTACGTATTGTCATTTTCAAGTTTTTGCTACTGCAAATAGTGTTGCTATGAAAAATCGCAAGAGGGGCCGGGCACGGTGGCTCACATCTGTAATCCCAGCACTTTGGGAGGCCGAGGCAGGTGGATCACCTGAGGTCAGGAGTTCGAGACCAGCCTGACCAACACGGTGAAACCCTGTTTCTACTAAAAAATACAAAAAGTAGCTGGGCATGGTGGCGGGCGCCTGTAATCCCAGCTACTCGGGAGACTGAGGGAGGAGAATCGCTTGAACCCAGTAGGTAGAGGTTGCAGTGAGCTGAGATCGTGCCACTGCACTCCAGCCTGGGCAACAGAGCAAGAGTCTGACTCAAAAAAAAAAAAAGAAAGAAAAAAGAAAAATCCTAGGAGGGTGTACCAAAATCTCCTGGCATATATCTAGGAATTAAACTCCCAGATCATAGGGAGTTTAATTTAAAAACAGTTTGAAACTGTTTTTCAAAGTGGTTTCTCCACAAAAGAAACAATTTAACTGAGCACAGCCCCAGCATGGGAATAGAAAGGATCAACGAATATCTACTGACTGAACAAATAAATAGACAGTACACAATAAATACTAGCTAGTGTTATTAATTATGTCTACATAATTACATAGGTGGTAATGTCCCAACTATACTTATGCTCTGCTTCTCCTCCCTAGAACTGACCTTTAACCTACTGCAGATTTGAGAATGAGAGGTCCACAAGAATTGTAAAATTGGTGGCTATGGCTATTACCTAAAATATGCCTAGGCAGGCAGAAGAACTTTGTAAGAACCAAGATCGAAAATCAGGAATAGCAAGATGGGCCATCCAAACAGAATAGCAAAAGATAGAGTACTTAGCCAACAAGATCATTCATAAATTGGGCCGGAGCAGTGGCTCACACCTGTAATCCCAGCACTTTGCAAGGCCGAGGCAGGTGGATCACTTGGGTGGATCACTTGAAGTCCAGAGTTCGAGATCAGCCTGGCCAACATGGTGAAACCCTTTCTCTACTAAAATACAAAGAGTTAGCTGGGCATGGTGACAGGAGCCTGTAATCCCAGCTACTTGGGAGGCTGAGGCAGGAGAATTGCTCGAACCCGAGAGGCGGAGACTGCAGTGAGTGGACAGCACGCCACTGCACTCCAGCCTGGGTAACAGAAAAGGACTTCGTCTTTAAAAAAAAAAAAAAAAAAAAAAAAAAAGATCATTCATAAATCTAGTCTATAAAAATTTCTCTACCAATTCTACAAATAAAATCAAATGACCAACTGAGGAAAGATATCCGTAGCAAATATGTCAAAAGGCTTATTCCTGACATATAATGAGCTCTTACAAATCAGTAAGAAACATTCCAAAAGAAACCTGAGCAACGGAAAGAAAATGTACCAAATATACCACATGGCTCAAGCTGTGACTAATACAGCTTATGAATAATGCTTACATATAGTACTTAATAATGTAAACAATTAATATTTATTTAAAAATTGGGAGGAGGAAATGTTTGTAGTATGTGAGGGGTATAGGTATAGCAGTATAAGATAATTATTACCGCCAGGCGCGGTGGCTCATGCCTGTAATCCCAGCACTTTGCGAGGCCGAGGTGGGCAGATCACAAGGTCAGGAGATCAAGACCATCCTGCCCAACATGGTGAAATCCTGTCTTTACTAAAAATGCAGAAAGTAGCTGGGTGTGGTGGCACGAGCCTGTAGTCCCAGCTACTCAGGAGGCTGAGGCAGAAGAATCGCTTGAACCCAGAAGGCAGAGACTGCAGGGAGCCGAGACCATGCCATTGCACTCCAACCTGGGTGACACAGCGAGACTTTGTCTCCAAAAAAAAAAAAAACAACAACAACAAAAAACATATAATTATTACCTTCCAAAGTAGGAAGTCAATATATAATATTTAAAAGTAGAAAATTATACATCAGTATAAACATGTTATTTAAAAAACACAAATATTATATTTAAATATAATAAAGTAGAAATTTATACATCAGTAAAAACATGCTATTTAAAAAACACAAGGCCAGCTGTGGTGGCTCATGCTATAATCCCCACACTTTGGAAAGCTAAGGCAAGAGGATCACTTGAGGCCAGGAATTCAAGACCTGCCTGGGCAATACAGCAGGACCTAACTCTACAAAAAATGTAAACATATATATATTAGTCAAGCATGGTGATGTGTACCTGTAGTCCTAGCTACTTGGGAGGCTGAGGCAGGAGGACTGCCTGAGCCCAGGTGTTTGAGGCCGCATTGAGTTATGATGGAGCCACTGCCCTCCAGCCTAGGTGAAAGGCTGAGATCCTGTATCTTAAAAACAAACAAAAAAAGTATCAGAAATTAACTAAAAAAGTTATTAATAAAAGTAGTTGTCACAGAAGAATCAGACACTGACAGAGTTGGACAGGGGACCGATGTGTTTTGCTTCTGAAGTCTTGTAGAACTATCTGACTTTTAGAACTATGGTATGTATTACTTTGATAAAAATGGAAATATCAGGCCAGGCGCAGTGGCTCATGCTTGTAATCCCAGCACTTTGGGAGGCCAAGGTGGGCGGATCACCTGAGGTCAGGAGTTTGAGACCAGCCTGACCAACATGGAGAAACCCCGTATCTACTAAAAATACAAAATTAGCTGGGCATGGTGGCCCATGCCTGTAATCCCAGCTACTCGGGATGCTGAGGCAGGAGAATTGCTTGAACCTGGGAGGCGGAGGTTGCGGTGAGCTGAGATTGCACCATTGCACTCCAGCCTGGGCAACAAGAGGGAAACTCTATCTCAAAAAAAGAAAAAAAAAAAAAAGGAAGTATCAAATATAGTCAATGATATGAACAAATAATTGAAAGAAACCAAATAACCACTAAGCATGAAAACATGCTCAACCTCACTAATTCTTAGAGAAATACTTAATAAATCAGATATTTTCACTTTATCACACTGACAAAGATTAAAAATACTACTCTCTACACCTTCTTTAACATTGGGTAACAGCTCTGGTAAATCTGTGTTGATGGACTGTAAACTATAACAGCTATAACTTTTTTGGAGGGCAATTTGGCAAGTTCCATTAATAATTAAAACACATACATTTTTTGACCAGGCAATTTCATTTCTAGGAGTGTATTCTATAAAATTGCTTGCACAGGTATGCAGGTAATTTATGTATGAGAAGCTTACTAAATTGTTGCTTGTAACTGTGATAAACTTTTAATTACCAAGTCAATCGATAAAGGTAAGTTAAATTTTATTTTAGATCTATTTTCCAAAATACCATGCAGGCCGGGCATGGTGGCTCACTCCTGTAATCCCAGCACTTTGGGAGGCCGAGGGGGTGGATCACTTGAGCCCAGGAGCTCCTGACCAGCCTGGGCAACATAGTAAAACCCGTCTCTACAAAAAATACAAAAATGAGCTGGGTGTGGTGGCTCACACCTGTAGTTCCAACTACTTAAAAGGCTGAAGTAGGAGGATCCCTTGAGCCCAGGAGGCAGACATTGCAGTGAGCCAAGATCACACCACTGTACTCCAGCCTGGGCAACAGAGACCCTGTCTCAAAAAAAAAAAACCAAAATTACTATGCAGTCATTAGTTTAAGAGGATGATATACACACCAATATGGATAGATATTTGCGAGAGTATTAGGTGGAAAATGCTGCAGAACCTAATGGATGTCATAAACATCTAAAAATTTATAAACATACACTTGCAGATTTTTCTATCTATAACAAATTGATTAACAGTGGTTCCCTCTGGACACTTTTGATTTCTATGTCACATACTGTTATATTATTCAAATTTTTTATAACAAATATACATAACTTTTGCAGAATGAAAACCTCACCCTGTCTCTAGGCAGGTCTGCTTCATCCGCTAACAAGAAGACAGGCCTTCACCTCTTATGGGTAATTCAATTTGATACAGATTTCAGAGCTAACTGGGAGGACTTCAAGATGTCCAGTCAACCATTCCATAAAAAATCACAAACATCCCCTCCACAACATTCCTGACAGGAGGTTGCTAACTCCTACTAAAACGCAGCTTATAATAGGAAGACCAGGCACGGTGGCTCACGCCTGTAATCCCAACACTTTGGGAGGCCAAGGCAGATGGATTGCTTGAGTTCAGGAGAGCGAGACCAGCCTGGGCAACCTGGCGAAACCCTCTCTCCACCAAAAATACAAAAAATTAGCCTGGTGGTGTGGCACGCACCTGTAGCCCCAGTTACTTGGAAAGCTGAGGTGGGAGGATCACCTGAGCCTGAGGAAGTCGAGGCTGCAGTGAGCCAAAATCGCCAAACTGCACTACTGCATTCCAGGATGGGCAATCAGAATAAGACCTTGTCTCAGGAAAAAACAAAGTATCCAACTGGAAAGGAAGAAGTGAAACTCTCTCTACTTTCAGATGACCAATTTTACATATAAAAAATCCTTAAAAAATACTTTAAAAACTATTAGAGCTAATAAATTCAGCAAAGTTGGAAGATTAACAGAAAACGATCAGTTGAAGTTCTATATATTAGCAATGAATAATTCGAAAAGGAAATTTTTAAAAATTCCATTAACAATGGCATCAAAAACAATAAAATACTTAGGAATCTAAGTTTAACAAAGGAGGTGCAAGACTTGTACACTGAAAATTACAAAACATTGATGAAAGAGATTAAAGACCCAAATAAATGAAAAGATACCCTGTGTTCATGTACTGGAAGATTAATATTGTTAAGATGGAAGCATTTCCCCAAACAATCTAGAGAAATCAATCCAATCCTTATCAAAATTCCAACTGCTTTTGTTTGTAAAATGGAAACGTTGATATTAAAATTAATAAGGAATTGCAAGGGACTCAGAATAGCTGAAATAATCTTGAAAAAGAAGAACAAAGTTGAGGAACATACTTTCCAATTTCAGAACTTACTACAATGCTACAGTAATCATAACAATGTGGTACCTGCAAAAGAACAGACATATAGATCAACGGAATAAAATTGAGAGTACAAAAATAAACCAACGTAATCTTTGATCAGTTGATTTTTGACAAGAATGCCATGACCATCCAATGGAAAAAGAAATCTCTTCGGCCGGGCGCGGTGGCTCAAGCCTGTAATCCCAGCACTTTGGGAGGCCGAGACGGGCGGATCACGAGGTCAGGAGATCGAGACCATCCTGGCTAACACGGTGAAACCCCGTCTCTACTAAAAAATACAAAAAACTAGCCGGGCGAGGTGGCGGCGCCTGTAGTCCCAGCTACTCGGGAGGCTGAGGCAGGAGAATGGCGTGAACCCGGGAGGCGGAGCTTGCAGTGAGCTGAGATCCGGCCACTGCACTCCAGCCTGGGTGACAGAGCGAGACTCCGTCTCAAAAAAAAAAAAAAAAAAAAAAAAAAAAAAGAAATCTCTTCAATAAATGATGCTGGGACAACTGGCTATCCATATGCAAAAGAACGAACTTAGATCCTTATCTCACACCATTTACAAAAACTCAAAATGGACCAAAAATCCAAACGTAAGAGCTAAGACTATAAAACTCTTTTTTTTTTTTTTTTTTGCAGTCCGGGAGGTGAAAGAGTCTTGCTCTGTCATCAGGCTGGAGTGCAGTAGTGTGATCTTGGCTCACTGCAACCTCTGACTCCCTGGTTCAAGCCTCAGCCTTCCGAGTAGCTGGGATTAGAGGCATGTGCCACCATGCCCAGCTATTTTTGTATTTTTATTAGAGACGGGGTTTCACCATGTTGGCCAGGCTGGTCTCAAACTCCTGACCTTGTGATCCGCCCACCTCGGCATCCCAAAGTGCTGGAATTACAGGCGTGAGCCACCGCACCTGGCCAAGACTATAAAACTCTTCAAAGAAAACATAGGGGTAAATCTCTACGACCTTGGATTTGGCAATGGATTCTCAGATATGACACTAAAAGCACAAGTAATAAAAGAAAAAAATAGATATACTGGACTTCATCAAAATTTAAAACTGTTTATGCATCAAAGGACACTACCAGTAAAGTGACAAGACAACCGATAAAATGTAAGGAAATATTTGAAAATCATATATCTGATAATGGTCTATTATCCAGATTATATAAAATACTCTAACAACCCAACAAAAAGACAAAAAATTCAACCAAAAATTGGGCAAAGACTTAAACGAACATTTCTCTAAGGAAAATATACAAATGACCAATAAGCACATGAAAAGATGCCCAACATCATTAGTCATTAGGGAAATACAAATTAACACCACAATGACATCCACATCCACTAAAGTAGCTATAATAAATAACATTTTTTTTAAAAAATGGAGTGAAAGAAGTCTTCTTTTTTTTTTTTTTTTTTTTTTTTTTTTTTTTTGGG